>NW_027312881.1:0-25115 GCF_040954645.1 Diabrotica undecimpunctata
CGCGCTATCTCAGAGTTTATAAATATAAATTTTTGTAACGGTTACGGATCGAGACAAGCGCCGCACCCACCTCAACAGTTAAATCTTAGCAATTCTCGATCCTAACCAGTTTTCGACTTCTACCGCTTGTAAATACAAATACAATCAATATCAAAACAACAAATAAATTCAGCCTTTATAATTCTGTATAGTTTTACCGAAACCTGAATAACAGACCTATTGTTTTCGTTGATAGTTATTATTGTTTATCGTTCTTAATCACCCGTCCAGCGCAAAAAGTTCAACTCGTTTCAACCACTCAGAAGTTTTACTTTTATCCGTAGGGCAATTAAAACTAACTATTAATTTATTAATGCAGTTCAAAACACAGATAATTAATTACACATATGTCCAACAGTTTGGAATATTGGAATATTTCAGCTTTTTATTGATTTTTATATATAAAATCATCTGAATAGTTAAACATTATTTTGTTTTAATACTCAACAATACTAAATAAATCTCAAAACCAGATAAACGATATGCAAAAAAATTCTTTATTCTATTGGAGTGGAAAACTTACATTGTACAACTTACATTTAAAAATAAATTAGTATAGAAAAAAATAATTTTTAATAAAACTAATAATTAGTATTTCCTCCATTGGCCTGTATGCATGCCTGTAGGCGATTTGGCATGCTGCCCATTAACTGGTCGAGCTGGGCTTGCGGAATTCTCTCGCATTCTTCACGAGCAGCATCTTTTAGTTCTCGAAGTGTAATAGGAGGATTGTTTCGCTTCTTGATGCGTGTTTTGAGAATGTCCCAAGCATGTTCAATAACGTTCATGTCGGGGGAATTCGAAGGCCACTGTAATGTAGATATTCCTTCTTCTTTCAGAAAATTTTGTACTGCTGCTGTTCGATGAGGAGGTGCGTTGTCATGCATAAACACAAATTCATCACCTACTGCTCCTCGGAATAGACGTACGACAGGATTTAAAACTTCCTTGATGTACACAGCACCAGTGACTCTTCTCTCCATAACCAGCAGTGGCGTCCGTGTACCACTCATAATACCACCCCAAACCATAATACTGCCACCTTCAAATAGGACACGCAGTTGATCTGTTTCTAGTCGGGCTTGTCGTCCTGGGGCCCTCCAAACCAGTGTTCTTCGCGAATCAGATACCAAGCCAATTTTTGACTCATTAGAGAACATCACGTTATTCCAGTTAGGACCATGATGTACCATTTCTCTAGCCCATTGCAACCTTACTATTTTGTGTTGGTAGGTTAGTTTAGGAACACGTAGCGGTCTTCTACAATACAAATTTACCGCATTTAGTCTACGTGTTATTGTTTGTCGTGAAATATTCAGTCCTTGAAGCCTAGAAATTTCTCTGGATATACCACTTGTAGATTCCAGACGATTTCTTGATTTTTTTTATTTTTAATACAGCACTCTGAGTAACATCAAAAATATTCGCGATATAACTTTGACTAAAGCCCTGTTGTAACAAAGCAATTACTCTAGATCTGTCAAAATGAGATATCACGTTTCTAGGCATTTTTAAACGGCTCAATTCAAATTTAAACAAAGACTGAAATAATGTGTAAATACGCTAATCAGTTGAATGTGGACCAAAATCATACAAAAACGATTCAAATTTTTTATCATTTCCATTTAAAAACGCTTTAGAATGAATATCAACAACAGGTTTAAAACCACCATAGGCGTAGATATATTATTTGTACGTATTCCAAACTTTTGGACATGTGTGTATTTACTTACATAAAGATCCTTTTTACTTACACTTTGCCCTATTTTGTATGCAGATTACACTCGAAACCACCCAAGATTGGAATTTAATTTCGGAGTGACACTACATACGTCCAACTAGTACCTAACCTCATTAAAAACTCATGAAAAATTAAAAATTTGATATTATTGCTTTATTTCAAATCGAATATGATTAATATGAATGTTGTATTTATTATCAAATTTATTATTTTTAAAATTCTGCACTTTTGCTATAAGTTAGTCACATCAGCAGTAATCATAATCCGCGAAATACTCCGCGGAAAAAATAATTTGAAACATAAAACGCAGCATAAAAGAGCACTTCTTCGAGCTAGCGGTTAAATATTCAGAAGGGTCTAAAATTACACATAAAACAGTTAACAGCCATTTTATGGAAACTCTAATTGGCTGTTACAACAGATATTTACGACCTGGATTACAATCAGCTAGTACTCTAAATCAGAAGCATAAAATTTCATTGGCTTTATATGCAGCTTTCTCAATCTTGTTAAGCATTTTGCATAATTTTAAATCTTAATTATCAAAGTTTCTGAGCATAAATTTACAATAATTTTAGCTGGTGTGATTCAGAAAGAAAATATATGGTGTGTATTTATTTAATATAAAAAGCGGTAATTTGACTTTCTAAACATATTTTCACTCTTTTATCACAGTTTCTTTGGTCCTCCAAGGATGGGGGTTAAAATGGACGATGAACTTATTACGGAATCTGGAATATACAGAGAATCCGAAACAAACAACAAGACATTATGCATGAATTCATAAATCAAACATTAGATATAGCCATTCTCTCTGAGACCAAGAAAAAAGGAAATGGAAGCAAAAAATTAAAAGACTGTGTACATTTCTTCTCAGGAGTGGGAAAGGATCAAAGAGCAAGGGCAGGGATATCAATATTGTACACAAGAAATTCGAAAAATATATTAAATCTTGGGAAGCATACAACGAAAGTTTTATTAAAGTGACGATTCTCCTAAGAGGAACACAAATAACAATTCTGGGGGTATATGCCGTAAATGATGACTACTCTGTGCAAGAAAAGAAAGCTTTAGAGAAGACTTTAGAAAAATCCTGAACGAAATTCCTAACAGCCATAAGATTGTATGCGGAGGAGACCTTAATGCCAGACTAGTAAAACAAGTACAAAGTAAAGTGGTAGGCATGCATGAAGAAGAAACTATTAACAACAGCAGAGAAAGACTCAGCAGAGTCAGCGGCTCGAACCACTGCCTGATAATAGAAAAAATATATACACCATTCGTAGACAGGAACCACACATACATCAACAAAGAACACAGAATAAAAATAGAAAAAACTATGTACACAGTTACTTTACTCCTGAAGACTAACACAAAAACTACAGGAATCACACAGATCAACGACGGATGAATACGAACATATAAAAAACTGCATAAAAGACGCAGCGCTAGAAGCCTTAGGTGCGGAGAGTAGATAAACCATATTGGTGGGATAAGGAAGTGGAAGAAAAGATAAAAAGAAAGAAGTAAGTATATCTAAAGTTATTACAACAGGGAGACGAACATACAAAACAACAATATAAAAACCTGAATAAAGATGTTAAACGAGAAGTGCCTAAAAAGAAAAGTAGTGCATGGGAACAAAAATGCCAATACCTAGACAACCATATAGGAGGGACAAAGAGCTCTAAAGCCTGGAGAACTATAAAAACGATGAGAACAACGACAAAAAACCAAGTCATAATAAATAGAATACCAGAAAACATATGGGTAGAGCATTTTGAGAACTTATTAACAGAGAGAAGAGAAAGGTTTAAACAGACAAATGAACAAGTGGAAGTAAAAGAAAGAATCGAAATATCAATAGAACAAGTGAAAGAAGCAGTTAAGGGAATGAAATTAAAAAATCTCCATCGAAAGATGCTTAAACGGAGAAGAAGTTCCAGAAGAATGGAGACAATCGTATATCTCTCCAATATACAAGAAAGGCACAAAGATGGGTCCTAAAAACTATAGAGGGTTCGCATTGATTGCTACTATAGGCCAACTGTACTCAAACGTACTACGAAATCTGATAGAAAATGATATTAAAGACAAACAACCCAAAGAACAAGCGGGATTTAGAAGGATACAGAATGCGAAACAAAGAAATAAAAATACTCTGTTACGCAGAAGACGCCATATTGATAGCCAAAGATGAAGATAGTCTGTAAGACTGGTCCACAAATTTAACATAAGAGCAAAAGAATTTAATATGACAATTTTATCTCAGAAAACTAAAACAATAGTAGTCAGCAAAGAACCAACCAGATGTAAAATAGAAATTGATGGCATCAGTATTGAACAAGTAATAGAAATAAAATATTTGGGAATTACACTGTCTAACTATGGAGACCTGGACAAACAGGCTTACTGCTTATTGCTCGTCTGATTCTAAGGCTCATGTTGTTTTTTTCTTCTGAGCTTGAGGTGTAGATCGGCCTATTGCTATAATTGTTCAAAAACGACTTAAAACTACATTTGAATTTATCAGATGTCAGTCACGGATGGAAATAATAATATTGTCGGTAATCACTAATACTCCAGTCACTGTGGAGGAAAAGAGGTCAATACCTCTAAATTTTTTATAACTTAATCGATTTTGCTAAAAATTTGGAATTAGGCTTATCTTACCTCCCTCTTCAAAAGTTATATATGCGCTAGGTGAGCTTTTTATTTTTAAGGGGTGAAATCACCACTTATTGAAAATAATGAAAAAAATTTATATTAAAGCATTTTATGGATATAAATCGTGTTAAATTAGGTTTTTGAAATATTGTCAATTATAATAATGGATATTGTGTACATTCTCAACCCTTAAATAATCTTAAAAAACCACCCCGTTTAATAAAAATAATTGTAAAAAATCGTTTAACAGGTTCAAACGCTTTTGGTAGGGCATTTATATAATCTACAATGTAATTCTCTGCTTATATAAAATAATTTTGGTTGATTGCAACACTTCAACCCTTAAAAACTACCCCCTTTGTCAAAATATATAAAAAAAATCTTTTTAAACAACTTCAAAAGTTTTTAATGTACATTTATATTCAAAAATTCCTTTCTTATCAATAAAATATTTTTTGATTGGTTGCTTATTTTCAACCCTTAAAAACCACCTCTATGCTCACGAAACAAATTCCCCTTTGGTAAATGTCTAAATAAAAAAATTAAGTATACTCATGATGTTTTTATTGTAAAAAATTATGCATGAAAATACTTTACATTAGAAAGCATACAAAATATATTTAAAAAAATAAAAATTATTTACAATATATCAAATTATTCATTGTCTGAAACGTCATTCTCGTCTTGTTCTAACTCCACCTCTTCGTCTATTGCAGGACAGTTTTGACAATTGTCGCCAGAGCATATTCCACACGTAGCATTGCAAAATAGACCTAGTCTACGACAGCCACACGCTGAGCCGCAACCCTTTTTGCAATTGCAAAAAATCATTTTCAATAGTTCTTCTGGTGCAGGTGAACTTTTCATTTTTATTGGTTGTAAAATATCATCACTCTTGAACCATCCCCAATCCGTTATATCAATCTCTTTGTTTTCAAGGCATATCTGAGTTTGTAAATAAACTCTTTTGATATGCTCATCCAGGGCACTTACAGTTGGTACAAGAGATGATAATTTAACTGCACTATTTTTAGTTGTGGCTTTAATAAAGGATTCGTATCGCATTTGTTCAAGTAATGATGAATAATCTTCGACCTTATTCATTTTGTTCATGTGGGTGTCTTTGGCAAGGCCATACAGCAAAATTGTACAGTATCTCCCAGCTTCTAAAATGTCTTCGAGATCTGAAGTACTCCTGTCATTTGCACTCAATGGCGGCTTGCCCACGCAACTTCAAAGGAGTGTCGCTTCTCTGTGTTCGTTAGTTCTCTGAAGCAGAAGTATGTATGTATTATATACATATATATATATATATATATATATATATATATATATATATATATATATATATATATATATATGTATGTATTATATTATACATATTTGTGTGAGTGTTAGTGTGTCTGTTACCAGTTTTACCTATATCTCTATTATTTTTCGAGCTACAACAAAAATAAAAAAATCTAAATTTTTGTTAAGAAATATACTACATTTTGGTATAAAACCATTTTTCACGTATCTCTTATAGTTTTAGATTTATTTTGAAAAAATGTAAATTTCTAGATAATAAAAAAAAAAGATTTTTTAATTTAAACATGATTTTTTCAAAAAATACGCATTTTAAACAGGCTTAACTTTTAAAACTTATAAATTACACTAAAAAAATGAATTGTAGAAGATATACGTTTAATTTCTATTCTGATCGAAATAGTGTTACTTATACTGCTCGTTTTCTTTTTAAACGCTAGAGTAATTCAAATTCTTTCCTTCGTATTTCGCTTTGTTTTAATCGAAATGGCTTTTAACATAGCTCATTTTAAAGGTTTTTTCTAGCTCTTTAAAAAGTGTTGTATGAGTTTTTATCAAAAAAGATGTCCATTTTCCGATATTTGATGTTCAATGCATCGAGTATAGTATCCCAAAAATAAAAAGTCATCTTCAAACAATTATAAATCGCTTAGTATTGTACTTATAAAACTTAATAAAAAAACAATCTCTTTGTTTTTTTATAAGCTTTATTTTTGTTCATTATAGATTTTTTAATAAAACGCTTTGTTTTTGAGTTATTCGTACAAAATCATTGGAAAACATGTTTTAATTTTGCGAAAAGTTTACTTTTTCAAGTGCGTATAACTCAAAAAGTATTGATTTAGCGAAAAAAATTTATATGACATTTTTTGTTTAAAATTTAATTCTCTATCAATTCTCGGGGTTATTTTAAGTGTAAAAAGTTCAACCCCCTAGATGGGTTGCCAACCACCCCAGGGGTAGAAGCACACATCGGCACTATATAACTTATATTTTTTGAGTAATTTACTACCCACTGTAAAAATTTCAGATAAATCGGTGCAGTTATAAAAAATTTAAAGGGAAAATGCCACAGTAACTGGACTATAATTCGCTGAAGAAAATTTGAAGTGAAAAAAAATCAGCATTAAGAAATTATGAAAATCTATTTTAATTTCACTCACGATAATATCTAATTAAATTCAATTCGATTAAATTATTTGTCTTAATTGATTTAACTCACAATGAAATCCATAAAACTATTCGAAAAACGTTCTCATATGTTAATATTCAGTCAAACGATAATATTGTCTATTTAGTGTGAGCCGATTATAAATTTCACAATTTTCATAAATTCTTATGTCACCCACAACTCGAAACGTCATCATGTGTTCGTTGTTTTCCTTTCAATCCAAATAGCAGCAATCTATGAAATTTATTGGAATGACAGTGACGCCATTTATCGAAAATTGGTCGTACTAACTTAAAAACCTTCGTGGGCTCATGTACAACAACTTTGCTAAAGATCATCAAATAATCAAATGTATAGCTTACGATTCTACACAGGACATACAGACAAACATTAATTTTTATACAGATAGATGACACTCCTATATAGGTATTGATTTCCTAACAATTTTGTAATATCGTTTTCCTTTTCCATATATTTTCGTCTCTCTTTATGTGATTTTGTGGGGGCTATTTTAAGAGAAGGAATATTTTTGGAAATAACTTAAATATATGGTTAGGAAACTATTCAACAACAAACCTCGCATAAAAGGAAATTATGTTTAGAGATCTGCTCCCCATAATATCTATATGTAACGCCAATGTTAGAATTTAAACATTGGTTTTTAATTAATATCTTAGAATACCCACGGAAGTTAAAGGGATGAAACTTCGGACGTGATTTAGTATTAATAAGAGCTATTATTCCAGATTTCTGACCTAAATAAATTTAAACCACTGGAATGGGCTTGGAAACTGAAAGCCCAAGTTTCTTTGACCTTTTTTTGTCTTCGGCCGTTTCGCTATTTCAGCAGAGGGTTATGAATCCTTTATTACAGTTAACAGAAATATTTTCACAAACGAAATGGCTTTAAATGAACGTGGGGGAGTTTTTGTATAACATAAACTTCAAAGTAACAAGATAAATCAATATCACATATGATATTTCTTTTAAGGTCAGATTATACGTCTAACCTCTTTGAGCGTAGGCCTTAGCTCCATATATCTTTACATATTTTTTTTAGTAGATATTTATTTATTTTGACTTTTGAAAGCAATTTCTACGATATGGTGCTTACAGATATTTATTCAGATCCTGAATCTACAGTTTTTTTCTTTGTCATTTTACGAATTGGTACAAGTTTCAATATATAACTATTTCCACACTGAGATATTTAAAAATCAAATTATTTCAAAAATATTTACCCTTAGGGAGCAAAACCGTAAGCGTTATTAATTATTATATTAAAAACTTTGAGCTATATCCATTATCTAGGACTATTAAATTTTATATTATGAGAAAACAGAAGATTAACTTAATAATGCAAATTAGTATTTAAAACCGAATTTTTAATTTTTGAAATAAGGCTTTTGTTTAACAATCTAGTTGAACAAGTGAAAAAGTTTAAGTATCTAGGCTGTTGGATACATGAAACCTTAGACCAAGAACAAGAGGTTAAATGTAGAATAGAACAGCAAGAAACACCTTCTTAAAGATGCGACAGTTACTCACTACCCGTAATCTTGATTTGTCCCTACGATACCGCATGATAAAGTGTTATGTATATAGTGTACTATTACATGGCGGAATGAAATATTTCATTTGATTATTGAAATTGAATATTTTGTATAGTTATGATATTTGATATAATTGATATAAAATCCATCCGATAGACCCTTGTATACGATACATATGGTCACCTACAGTTCCACCCTTATATTTGTGAATTTGAGAGACAGATAGCTCGTGGTTTTATCTATATGTCTATTTTAGTAATACTAATCCGTTATCAAATTTTGTCGCTTGAAGTCAGTGTGTGTAAATAGTTATAACCTTAATTATATGTGGGACATATGCGCGACCTTGTATGTAACTTTTTAGTTTTATTATTTGAAACGATATTAAGACTATATTGTAAATTTAACTTGTTGTAAACGTTTAATGAAAGGATACAAAAATGTACTTTTTTTGGCAATACGGCGACCAGAATAAAATTATTTTAAATTCCATAATCCAGAAGATACCGAAGCACTTTGAAATATGATTATAGGTAATGATTCGAGTGATAAAGAAAATTTTATAGACGGTAGTGACATCGATAAAGTTGAGGGCATACAGGAACCTAGTGTTGCCCAAATGCAAGAACAAGACGAGACTTAGACAGTCTTGGTCTTGGTCTTGTGCCAAACGCGCTATCTCAGAGTTATGCACTCTCGGTCTTGGTCTTGGTCTTGGTCTTGCAGCAAGAGTCTTGCAAGTCTTGCAGTTACCCATTAATTAGCCCATTGCTATTTATTAAACGTTACTTTAGATCTTAGAGTAACGTAACAGAGTAAGTAGATTTTTAAGCTTGAATTTAACATAGCCATAATAAAGACTAACCAAATTAATAAATGTCTAAACAACTGACACCGGGTGGGGTTTGAAGCGACGATCTAAGCGATCCGTGCCTATGCTCTAACTAAAACACAAATCTCTAACTATCTACCATGCCCCACGGAAGTCAATCTGTTTCTTAATAAATGTGTTGCATTTACTAAGCTACTGTGCTTAAACATGGTTAAAACAAAAAAAAACAAATTAATGACATAAGCATGCCTGTGTTTTAAAGAACATTATCTGCCTAGAAAGGGATTGATGGACATGATGGGCAAAAAAATCACATACATGTATCAAGGGCACAGATTTTTTAGGTGATAAGATAACAAACTATAATCCACTTATTAAAGCAAAATAAATATTTTTATTAACCAATCTTATCTCTTTTATGTAAAAAACTAATTTGAAAAAATAAAGAATAGTTAAAAAAGCAATGGTAATCAAAAGAAGTTATTTTAAATTAAGGAGATCCTACTTAATAAATACATTAATTTACCAAAATAAGTAGTAGGTACATGATATATATATTGGTAATAAGGTAATAACTATATTTTTTTACATGTCCACCTTTTCTAGAGGTTATTAAAAAGCTCCACCGAATTTTGGTTTTTCGGGAAAGAAATATTTGTAATTCCTTTTTGTGAAAAAGATATTAGATGTTTCCTTAAATCTGACGTGTTTCTGTTGATCATTCTCATTTTAACCTTTTTATGTAGGCACAATTTACACAAAGCAATTTGGGATGCATAAATTATTTCGAAAAACTCATCAAATTTGCTTTTAGGTCTTTTAGTTCTATAACTCTAACCCTCACTACTCGGACTAGAACTATTTGAATCTTTGTCCCTCATGTCAAATTGTAAACTTGCCACTCCGGGAACAACAAGGATTAGATGAAAAACAATTATTACATTAGACTCAATGGAAAGCTCAATTGGGAATAAAGTTAAGTGATGGCGAAAAAGTAACTACTATACGACTAGTTACTTTGTGTTCGTTACTATCCAATACCCTAAGTATCTAATAACGAACCGAGAATTATATATCGTTACTTCGTTATTCTAAATACTTCATTACTAAAATATCTGTTATTAATTTGTCTCGTTATTCTAAATACTTCATTACTAACATTATCTGTTATTAATTTGTCTCGGTACTTTTGGATATACGCGCTATCTCAGAGTTTTTGGATATTAGCCACGCTTTTTCAGCAAAGTTTGTTTAACCGAATGATCTCATCGCACACTCAGCAGAAACAATTTATAGTCTTGAGCCGATAAGATTTGTTTATTTAGATTCCTCCTGACTTAATTCAATTATTAAGTGGGTGTCCGTAACAATTATATTTTTTATTAGCTAGGGTAAAATATTTTAAATATTTTATTTTTACATTGTAATTATGACTTCTGAGCACGTGTCAAATGTGTTTTTTAATGAATATTTTGATTCGGTATGTATGTCTATGGTATTGTTCATGATGCGCATAAGTCCAATTTTTCTAATTTTTATTACATATTTTTTTGCGTCTCATAGAGTCTTTAAGCATATACCCGAACTACTATACTCGCTAAAACCACACTCAGTCCTAACTGCAAGACGCAAGAGTCTCGCAGGCTTAGTCTTGTTCTTGCTTAAATCTTGCACGGTGAGTCTTGGTCTTGGTCTTGCTAAAATTAGGCGGTCTTGGTCTTGGTCTTGCAAAAACGCAAGAACAAGACCAAGACTGCAAGACCAAGACCGATTTTGGGCAACACTATAGGAACCTGAAGAAAATTCTGAGTCAGAACAAAATTCGAAAGAATCTGAGGATAAAGATGGCATTGAAAACTTACAATCTTGGATTTATAAAGCATTTAAAACAGAAAAAGGTTAAAGCAATTTTTTTTTTTGAAAATGGCATAAAATTCAATTATACCTATATAATGCCAAAATTTTATATAAATTTTTATTTTTGAGCTACCGAAAATAACTTTATGTTAAAGTATCCGGCTAAAATTAGTTTTATCCAATTTCGGGTTTACCCATAAAGTACAAACAAAGTTTTTTTACATTACGGTACTAAATTAATTATCCAGATCCAGAAGTTATACTGAATATAAAAAAGAGAAAACTTGAGTACTTTGGCCACCTGATGAGAGGACAAAAGTACACATTCCTACAAAATATAATGCAAGGAAAAATCCAAGGACGCAGAAATCCAGGCCGTAGAAGAATGTCCTGGATGAGAAATTTAAGAGAGTCGTTTGGTTGTACCTTCTTCTTCTTCTTCTTCTTCTAATGGCGCTACAACCCTTTGTGAGTCTTGGCCTGCTTAACAATGTTCTTCCATTCTGCCCTGTCGGATACTTTCCTTCGCCACTGCCTGATGTTCATGGTTTTAAGATCCCTCTCTACGTCGTCTATCCATCTTTTACGGGGCCTTCCTCTTGTTCTGTTTCCTTGTTTGGTTGTACCACTAACGAATTATTCAAAACAACAGTAAATAAAACTAAAATCGCCTTAATGATATCCAATCTCCGATAGGAGAGGCACTCAAAGAAGAAGAAGAAGACAATTAATTTTGCGCAAAATAAAAACTATTTAAAAAAGAAGTTACTATATGCACTGAATTTTTGTATACCTTAAAATTGAGAAATTAATTCAGCAGTTAAATTTAAGTTGACAACATGACAAATTTCCTTATAGCTTTTATATTGCTAAAAGTAATTGTAACAATAGCTTTTTTGATAATTGTAAAGATAAATGTCTTTGAACAATAACTGCCGTAAATCATATTAAGTCCCATAAGCCTATTCGAAGTTTGCCTCGGACATGTTTTGTTTAAAGGAAAACGCAATTCTCTTCGCCTTTGATGGCCTAATAATAGACCATAGTGCATAAACCAAACTCAGTAACTATCCCTAGTGTAGCATCATAAACTTCGGACGCTGCAGTAACTTTATTCCAATAAAGTTAACTTTATGTCCGACTAAACTTTCGATGTGGCGAATAAAACCGACGACAAATACTTTGTACATTTAATGTGTTTATTATCGTTTTCATACATCAACAATTTCACGAGTACAATTACGTTTTGTGGAAATAACTTTTAAAATAGTTTGACGTAAGTTTAAAATAAAATCAAAGCATGCCGTTGATCGATTTTTACTACGATACAGTAGAAAATTTTAAAAATTTGGTTATTAGGTATATATAGTATGTTAAATAAGTGACATAAGTATTCTTGTGGGTATAAACTTTGATATTTATCTGTGTTTTTTGACTATCAAAAGTAGTTTAACCCTTTAATCGGCAAGACCGTCTACAGACGGTCTTTACTCTAACCTAAGTATTTTTTTACTAACGTGTATAATCGAGCTGAACGACAAAACCGTTTGTAGGTACTGAAAAAACTGAAAATACGAAACAAACGGTACCAGTTTGAACACTCTAGCTTTAGTTGATTTACAGTAGCTGGCATTTGTGTCGAGACATTCGTATGATTGAGACGCTAAAATTATTTGTGTTACGGGTAACAACAATGAATTTTTAAAAAAGTACTTTCTAGTTGAGAAATAAACATGAAAATTTTTGTGGTGAGTAGTTATTAGGTATATTTATTGAATTACTACTGTGTATTGAGGAAATAAACAGTGGATTTGAAATATCGCGCATTTAATGAAGGCCGTCTGCAAAAGGTCTTGTCGCTTAGTTGCAAGACGTTTCTGCGCATTTCTTATTAGCATGCATATTTTTGTTTTTATTTTACCTACTAAACCTGCGGTTATCGTTTTATTATGTAGAAAATGAAGGGTAAACATGGTGTAGAAGGATGTAGGGGAGCGTGGGCGGTAGAAAAAGGATTCTATGTCTCTACTCTGAGTGAAGAAGAAGTAACAGACATTATGGAATCGTTTACGGATGAAGAATATGTTGATGACGTAGACGGTGATCCGGATTACAAGTGTGATGAAATAACACCTTAGGATGATGAGATGATAACTGAATGCATGCAAAACTTAGATTCAACCACTAAATTTGTACAGGCTGCAAACTTATCACTGAATATCAGTAGTTCTTCACTCAGTTCGATCGATGCTACTCCAATAGTACAAACTTAGCGGCTATTGTAATTAGAGATGAATCTCCACCAACTACAGCAGCAGAAACAGTAGCATCGACATCAGAAGACACAACCATGGTAGCAACAACAGTAGATACGACAGTAATAGCAACCACATCAATAGCAACACCTGCATCTACATTCAAACCACCAAAGGGACCAACATCATTGTTACCGACTTTGGAATTTCCGGCCGAGAGTAGTACCATCAGTAGGTGGCTTCACTTGAAGAGATCTGTACATATTATGAATAAAAAAAATGAGATCTACTAATTATTTTTTCTTTCAGCGTTAAAAAATATTGCAAAGGTTTCACAGGAATGGAAGAATATTCTGTGGCGTCAACGTTTAATGTACTTACATGTAAACGAGGTTGTACAAATCATTTGAGAATATAACTCCCACATGGGGGGTGTAGACCTCATGGATTCATATATGGGTCAAAATGGACTTGTATCAAAACAATGGACATGGCCACCAGAATTTGTTACTATCTACTGGAAATGGCGATTACCAATGTCTTCGGTCTTTATCGATGCGTAAATGTCGAGAAAAATCGGTGTCTCCGATGAACGTGAAAGACAAAGACATAACGATGCAACAATTTCGAAGAAAAATGGCTAAAGAGCTGTGTGCTACTACTGAAAAACGTCCTGTTAAACGACCATCGTCCGTTTCACAGCCGTCTAGTAGTTCTGGCGCCGGTAGACGAGCTGTTCATCAGGTGGATAGTGTAAGATATGGCGGATTAAATCATTGGCCTGAATGGGAATCGTAAAAGTCGTGCAAACTATGTATAAAGTCTGACACTCATTCCTTTTTCACCAAGTGCAACCTTTCCAACAGGAAAGATAAAAATTGCTTCACATAGTATCACACCAAAGTCTGATACCTTTTTATTTATTTACTTGTAATTTTTTTTCAATAAAAATATTAACTTCGTGCAACTAATAAATTGGTGTTTTCATAAATTTTCCTTCTGAACGAAAAGACCGTCTGTAGTCTACCATTTATTGAGCTGACGACCCCACACACACCCAATATCGCCAAACTGACCTTAGATTCATTTTTCCCACACCCAAATTACCCTAAAACCAAAATTCCTGAAACTTAAAATCTGCTATTTCTATCTTGCCGATTAAAGGGTTAATAAAGGAACGCGTTAGTAGAGGTAAACCGTAGAGATATTCTGAGCAACTCAACACGTGACCTAATAACATGCTATCTGCTTACTTCAAGTAAACCTTGAGTCCAATATCCTCTAATTCCAATCCAAGAAGTAATTCTCTGTTTATATCGTGTTTTGAATTAAAGAATAATATTTATTTATTTTTTTCACTGTTTATATATCACATGTGAATTACTGTTTATGTAAATAATAATCATCTACAAATTATGCTTAAATTGTTAACCTAATCTTTTACACCAGTTTAGTAGGGATCTAATCTAAGCATAACATTAGTTTAACACGAGTTTAAAGTGTGCTCATATAAACTCTAGATCGCTGGTTGCGCATTTTATTGATGGAAAAGAACTTATTCTGGAAAATGATTTAGATATTTTGTTTATAAGTGAACCATGGTTAAAGGAATCAATATCCATTAAGAATATTAATATACCTGGCTATAATTTTGAGCGAGTCGACAGGAATAAAAATGACAGATTTGGAGGTGTAGGTATTTACATAAAATGTAATATAAATTATGCGCTGATTGAGTCATCGGATGAAATTGAACAGATCCTAATGGAGCATTTTATAAAACTTTCTTTGGAGTTTTGGAAACAATTTTATCAATAGTAGCGCCAAGTGTAGATCATTTAATCTTGTTTGGGCGACTTTAATGTTGATCTGTTAAATACCAATAATTATTTCACACAGTTCATTACAGATGTACTAGTGGTTTATGACTAAAGAAGATGGTAAATCAAGCAACTAGAATCACCCAGTTTACATCGAGTCTTCTTGATTATGTAATCACATCTACTGAAGATAAATGTTTGTCTATTGAAGTTAAACATATCCCAAAAATAAGCGATCATGAAATGGATGTCTTAAAATTTGGTTGTGAAGTCAAACTTATAGAAATAAATTTATTACTACTAAGAATTTCAGAAATCTAAATAACAATGAGTTTAAATTAGATCTGGAATCTATACTATGGAGAATAATATATGTATTGCCAGATGTGGATAGTAAAGTCGATAAAATTTTGGAAAATGCATCAATATTCAGTTACAAACGCATTTAAAAAGTAACAACATAATCCCTACGATGCAGTCAGGTTTTAGGACCAGGTCTTTCTGCTTGATTAAATATTACAGATGATGTTTTAGGGCCTATGATCAAAACAAAATAATAATTCTTATTTTTCCAGACTACTCAAAAGCTTTTGATACAATTAACCATCATTTGATATTCTCTATTTTAAAATGTAGTGATCTAGAAGTAAGAGCAGTTGATCCAATGAAATTCTGTCTTTTTAATAGATGTCAAACAGTAAAACCTAATCAAATTATTTCTTCATTTCTATTAGGTCCAATTTTATTCTCTACGTACACATTTAATTTTTATTATGTGTTTTTCTGTTCACATCATTATTACGCAGACGATACCCAACTCTATATGTCATTTTATTCAAAGGAGCGTGATCAAGTGGTAAATTCAATAGATCATGACCTTCTTCATCTGCAGATTTTTTCTCAAAATCATTGTTTAAATACATCCGAAACTCAAGGTATCATATTTGGGAGAAATCTCCACAGGAAAATATTTTTAGAGAATTATGTCATGGAATTATCTTAGGAAATGAAAATTTAATTTTTAGCAAAAGATTAAAAGTTTAGGGATTTTTGTGTTCGACGAAGATTTAAGGTTTAAATATCACGTAAGTATTTGTTTACAAAGAGCTTACGCCGTTTTAAAATTACTGTATCAAAGCCGTAATTTATTAAGTAGGGCCACCAAGGTATTATTATATAATGCTCTGGTTTTATTAAAATTAAATTATTGTGACGTGCTATACAATGCGTGTCGTACTGATTTGATTCGTAGAGAAATACAGAAATTGCAAAATTCTTGTTTACGTTTAATTTTTGGCATCAGGAAATTTTAAAGGATGTCATGTCTTTACCGTACTCAAGTGACTAAATATGAAAAATCGTCTAAAATTATATGATTTATGTTTTTACCTTAAAATCATTTAAGAAAGAGTTCCACCATACCTGTACAATTGAATAACTTATAGGACTCACGTTTATAATCTTAATATTAGACACAAGAATACCCTCACTTTACCTAACTAACCTACCTAACCTTTATTATAATATTACTTAAAGCTAGGTACGGCTCTTTATCATGCAATATATCCATCTACAGCTTGTTTAATCTTTTTCATTTTTGAATAATCACGCTTGTTATTTGTTCGTAGAAGGTGTTGTCAAATACTTTCTCTAATTCTTAAAGAAATTAACTTAGTAGCATCTCCTGGTCTTCCAGAATATACTTCACTTTCTTTACGTAATGGTGCAGTGCCATTTCCGTTGATAATCCTGCTTTATACGCATGTTTCTGATATTTCTGGTGTATCTGAATTTCAACCAATAACCATTTCTACTGTGCCTATTAATTATTTTTTCTAGAGAGTTCAGTTTAAAGGAGATTAGACTAGATCGATCTCAGGTACTTTGCTTTTTCCAGTCTGGTTTTGTTAGAAGCTACCCTTATGAGCCTTTATGCTTTTAGTACCAATGCTAAACTAGCCTGCTTTATCATACAATGTTATTTTTCTTCTAACGCGCTATCTCAGAGTGATTGTGTCCTGATATACCACTTTTTTACCACTATTTACTCACTTTTACCGTTTTTATTAAATGATTACTTTTTTTAATGTCCTTTTAAAAGGTTTTAAAAACTGAAAAAATACAGTCAACTCCCGTTTATCCGCGAGGTTGATTGGCACGAAAAAATAAAAATGTAGATTTATTTTCCCACTTTTTAAAAGTAATATGTGACTTGTTACTACTAATTTCAGTGAAAAACGTGTTTCTTTATTTTACATTGTACTTTACGCAGCATCAGTTTTTTCAGCGAGTACCGCGTCGTTCTGGTCCTCTAGGTATTCTAGAAGTTCATTCAGATGACATAAGGCCGCTTCTAACGCAGGTCGAGTTCTAAGGTCGCAGTCTAACTACCCTTGCAGATTTTCTGCTTCCGCATTTTACCACATTAAACTTGTAGGGAGAAGCAATTTAATTTCATCTTCTCCAACCTGCTAGTTCGACACAATTTCGATACTTTGTAACAGTTTTTTAGTAACAAGTATTCTTCAAGACTTCACAATTTTTGAAGACTTTACAGACTCCCACGCAGATGCAATTTCGTTAAGGAAGTCGAGAGTAGTGAATGAATTTTAAAACACTTTTAAGTATATATATATTTAGGGATTCTACAGTATTCACTGCCTTCCCTCGCTCAACCGTTTCCATCTCTCTCTGTTGTTCCATTCTCCATCGTTTAGTCCTCTCTTACTCATGGCGTCGTCTACTTCGTTTCTTCAGGATTTTCGGGGTCGTCCTCTTTTCCTCCTTCCTATGGGGCTCCATGCGGTTATTCTCTTTATCCATCTGCTGTCGCTAGTTCTTCTTACATGTCCATACCACTTTAGTCTTTTTTTGTTCTATATATGTTAGTATGTCTGTTTCTATTGATGTTCTTTGCTTTATTTCGTCATTACTTCTCCTAACCATTCTTGTTACTCTGCAGCATCTTCGCAGGCATTCCATCTCTGTTGCTACTATCTTACTGCTGTTTTTCTTGTTTATTATCCAATTTTCAGCCCCATATGTCATAATACTTCGCACTAATGTTTTATAAATCTGCGTTTTTGTCTTCATATTTAGGTGTCTATCCTACCATACTGAGTTAAGTTGTCGGATTGCTGTTCTTGTTTGTCCTAATCTTTGTGTAATTTCTTCCTCTGTTGTTGCCTTTTTCGTGATTATAAACCCCAGGTATTTGAATTTATCCTTTCTTTTGATTGTTACGTTGTCATCAATCTGTAGATCTTCTATGTCTTCTTCACTTGTAGATAGGTACTCTGTTTTCGCGAGGTTAATATCTAGGCCAGCCTTGGTATATTCTTCTTGTAGTTTCTTCATCATGTAGCTGAGGTCGTCTTGGTCTTGTGCAATCACTACTTGATCGTCTGCAAAACTTAATGTATATAGGTATTCGTTCCGTACCGGTACTCCCATGCCTTCGCATTTTCTTTTCCATGTAGTCAAGGCTTTCTCTAAGTATATTTTGAATAGGGTTGGAGATGTAAAACAACCCTGCAGGAGCCCTTTTTGTTGTGGTGAAGTCTCCTATGATTCTTGTTCCCATTTTAATGGACACTTTATTTTCTTTATACAGAGCTTTTGTAGCTTCTATGAGTTCCGTCTGTATTTCTAATTTGTACATTGCCTCCCATAGTTCTGACCTTGGTACAGAGTCATACGCCTTTCTCAGGTCCACAAATGCCAAGTGTATATCTCTATTTTTTGCTTTTTTCTTTTCCAACAGTTGTTCCAGTGTGTATATGTGGTCTATGCATGATCTTCCTGCCGTGAAGCCTGCCTGATCCTCTCCGATTTTGCCTTTTATCGCTCTATCTTTTCTCGCAGTATCTTCCCATATAATCTTCCTATTGATGATATTACGCTTACTCCTCTGTAGTTTTCGCATCGTTTTCTATCTCCTTTCTTAAATATAGATGTCATATATGCCGCCGTCCATTCCTTTGGGAGCTGTTCTCCATTTATGGCTTTCTGAAATATCCATTGTATCATCCGGTGTAATTTTTTTTGATCCGTATTTTATAAGCTCAGGTGAGATGCCTCCAGGTCCCGGTGCTTTCTTATTTTTGATTGCTTTTATGGCCGTTCTCATTTCCCTATCTGTTATTTCTATTTCTTGTTGTGGGAATCTGCTTCGTCTTCGCCTGTTTTCTTTTCCAATGAATTGTGGTCTTTGTTCTGTTAATAGTTTTTTGTAGTAGTCCTTCCATTCTTTGTCCTGTATATTTCCCAATTTAATTTTTTCTTTTGAGTTTTGTTTCAATCCTCTCAGTACTTTCCATGACTCCGAAGTTCTTGTACCTCCTATATATGTTTCAATATTTAAGCAGATTCTTTCCCATTCTTCTTTTTTTTTTTGCTGTGTTATTTGTTTTTTTCACTTCTCTATCTTTTTCTCTATATTCTTTATAAACTTCATCGTTGTTTGTAGTCAGCCATTTTCTGTATAGTTGCTTTTTTTCTTGAATTATTCTTTTTGTTGGTTCATTTATTTCATAATAGTGCTGTTTATTTGTTATATGTTCTTTTTCCCCAAGGCTTCGAATGCTGCTTGCTTTATACTCGCCTTTATATGGTCGTATATTTCTTCGATGTTGCCGTATCTGAATTTGATTAATTTTTTATCTAGACGTTGTTGGTATAGTTCTCTTATTGATTGTTCTTGGAGTAGTTCTATATTGTATTGTTTTTCTCTTATAGTGTTCAACGGTTCTTCTGTGGAAGGGGTCTTGTTATGTTTCCAATTAATGCTCATTTTTGCTGTCAGTAGTCTATGGTCCGTTCCACATTCTGCTCCTCTTTTGACTCGCACATCTTTGATCTTTATTGTGGTATCTTGTTTGATTATTATGTAGTCTATTATCGATTTCAGCTTTCGTGTTTCTTGCGTCCATGTATATTTATAAATATTTTTATGTCTGAAAAATCCGTTGGTGATTTTCAGGTTGTTTAGTTCGCATAATTTAATCAGACGTTCTCCGTTATCGTTTTTTTCATTCTCTCCAAATCTCCCCACTACTTTATCGTTTTTCTTTTCTTCCAGTTCTGCCGTTAAGGTCTCCTGTTATAATTATCTCCACGTTCTTTTTAATTAGCTCTATTTGATTTTAGACTTGTTCCGTGAAATGTTCTTTTTCTACTCTCGGAGAATCGTCTGTTGGTGCATATACTCCGAGTATCACTGTCTCTTTACCGTATATGTCCATATGCATTTTAATTATTCTCTCGTTGATTGGTTCCCATGTTCTAACCCTGTTCTTCCACTTATTTTTTATTAGTATTCCCACTCCTGCCTTTGCTCTACATTCTTTATTAACTCCGCTCCAGCAGTGGATATGGTCTTCTATTGTTTCCGTTCCATTTCCTTTCTTTTTGGTTTCTGTTGTTACTAGTATGTCGATGTTGCTTTCTTTAAACTCTTTGATCACTTCCGTCGCCTTTTTTGTTCCATCCTTGTATATTCCATGTTGTACATATGAATGTTCTATCTTTTAAGTCATATCCTTTATTGATTTTTAAGCAAAGTAACTTTGATCTGTTTGTTTCTCTTCATAGACGCAAAGACGCCTTGATCTATAGGTTGAACTAACACATTCGTGTTTGCAGGCAAAAATTTGGCAAATATTTTTCCCTAGCAGATTTTAGCATATGCGTTTCAGGATGCGAGGAGGCGTTGTCAATCAACAACACACTTTTTTTTTGGTAAATTGTTTGCTTTTAAATGTTTTTTGACTTCTGGTAAAAATTTGACCTCGAACCACTCTTGAAATATTTTTTTTATCAATATATCCTTTCCTTTTTTTTTAAAGTAATTAACAAGTAGTTTTTCTGCTCCAGTGCCCCAGGTCCTAAGGCACGAGGACCTAAAAGATCTAGGTTTTTTTTGAATTGCCAATCACTCTTAACTTCAGTTTTTTGACTTACTGCAGCGTTTTGCTGCTACACATAATTGTGATCCGTTCGTTGCTAGATTTACGGGCCCCTGCTTTATCTTCACTTGCAAAAGCTAGTGTCCGAGTTGGAAGGCATTTTTACAAGAGGCTCGATTTTACTGCGTTATAATTTTGTTCGTAGCTCAGATTGTGTGAAGAAAGGAACTCTTCGAATTCGCTTATAAATTCCTCAGCTCCTTGTTGATCACCGTTGAGTTTCTCTCCATAAAGTTCTATCTTCTTTATCCCATGGCGTTGCTTAAAGCGACTCAACCAACCAGATGATGCATCAAAATACCCTTCTAAGCTTAACACGTAAAAAAAACTGTTTTGTTTTTATAGCAATATTATTGGACCTCATATGAGTGTACCCATGTTACAAACTTGAGCTATTTATTCTACAAATACGGTCTCTAATTCTACATAAGACGAGGTTCTCATTGTTTTTCTTTTATTCATGGCAGATTTCTGACATTGATGCAAATAAAAGACCTTTGTCCTGTTGTTTTTAAATGTCTTGAATTGTCGTCCCACCAATAACGTACTAAAGGCACATAAGTATACGCAAAGCACCGTCTTCAATTTTGTTAATGAGTTCTAACTTTTAAATAATCGTCAACACAATTTTTTTTCTTTTCTCGGAGATGGTAACAAAACACTGAAAAAAATGCACTGTAGCTTAAAATAAAACACTACCTTACAACAATGATCAACTGAACGAACTACGAACTAACACCACCAAGTTAAAGCCCCATTCCACCACTGTCCGTCAGTCATATTTACATAAGGTCTTTGTTTGACCACACAGCAGACAAACAACTCTATCGTCTATTATAACAAAGAAACGATTTGTTATCCTTTTAGAAAAAGGAAATAATGAATATAGTCAGTTGTATTCAATAGAATAGATATGAAATTTCTGCTTATAATAATAAATTACTATGTTTATTAAAAAACAAACTAGTTAAAGAAGCTTCTACAGAGTCGCGGATAATCCGCTCGCGGATAGACGGGAGTTGCCTGTATTTAATAATATATAGCAATTTTTTTTTAGTAAGAGTTTTGAATTATTTCAAACATTGTATCATAAAATGAGTTTATCTTCTGCCTAAGTTCTACTGTATTCGTTTCTTTTTTGTTGTAAATTAGTACATGTATGTTATAATGATAACAAAGTATTCCTCGAATAAAACTTTAACGTTAAGTAACTATATCGTATAAATTCATCTTGCCATCCTTGAGGCAATATATTTTTCAGCCGTGCGTCTGCAAACTTCGGGAAAGTTTATATTCACAATTAGGCAAAGTTATCATGTACATAAAAGGAGCTTACCATAAGCTTGTAGATATCTGTTTCATTTGGAAGTATTTTACCGGTTTAAGTATAAGCATACAATAAAATGTTGACGACATCCTAACCATTCTAACCCTTCATTAGATGTCTAATTCCAGAGTTTCTGCTGTTAGCTGCTACATTTAACTTCTAACATGGAAACGCAAACTAACAGAAAGTTTGTAGGTTCTGATAAGGTCCCCGAATGAAAACAATGAAACAGCCTATATTTGCGAAAGGGCTTACCGAGAGAAGTAATTGATTTGGTGCGAGTTACGCTGATAAAACAACCGAACAAAGAGTAAATATTTAAGAAGGTCTTAATAAAAATTAATTAAAACGTAAACCTCATGTTGTTGTATAATTTATAACACTTTTGCTTCCATTATATGATAACAATTTGTTTTCTACTTAAGTTTACTAAAAAATTATGCAGTGGTTTATAGGTTTATACAGTTGTGGTTTGCACTAGGCAATATAAATAAATGCCGTAATATATTGCACTAATATATTACCTCAAGGGTGGCAAGATTAATATATACGATACATCTACTTAACGTATAACTTTAACTTTTATCGGTAAAGTTTTATTCGAGGAACGCTTTGTTATGCTTATAACGTACATATACTAATTTACAACATAAAAATAAACGAATACAGTAGAACTTAGGCAGAAGATAAACTCATTTTATGATACAATATTTAGGGTAAAACGCCAGTTATTGGACACGAGACAGTTATTGGATATTACAGTGTTAACTTAGGATTATAAGATTTCTGCAAGTGCTAACAAGAGTATATTTCACTAGGAGGCACTACTCGTTTCTATATTACGTACATTCTTATGTCTATATTCTGCCTTTAACGGGTAAATATCTTTATGTTATGTGAGTGAAGTGACATTTAAGCATCGTGTTAAGCATCTGCTCTGACTTTTTTTTTCAAAACTTCTTGTTATTTTTAAGGTAAGATTGTATTTTTATTAAAAAAGGTGTAGTAAAGGCACTTATAGTCCCTAAGGTTAATCGCGTACAGTAATAGGGATTTAAATTCGGATTTAATTACGCCTGTCCAATAACTAAACTAGAAAATTTGCTGAATTCTATTATGAGACAGCTGTCCAATAACTAAATTTGGCAGTCCAATTATTAAATTGATTTTTAGGATTGTAGTAAAATGCCTAAACTTAGAAAATACGATAAGTCCGAATTTCGAAGTCCACTATAGAGTTTACATACACACTTAAAGATACACTTGGACCGTCTCCTATTTTAACTTGCGGGGAGGAGATTACTCTGGTTAGGAACGTTCATTAAATTTATCTTAATCCACAGATACAAGAAACCGCTTCAAAATTTTCCCCCAAAAAGGCTAAAGATTATAAAGCAGCGTGCAAAAATTTTTAACCGAAAATCCGCGCCCCAATAACTTTAAAGATAATCGACCTGGAGATGGATGGTTAAAAGTAAGTCACCAAAAAACTGTATTTGAATCTATTTTTATTGTTTGATTTTTTTAGGGATTTTTGAAGCGACGTCCAGAGGTTTCTAAAAGGACAAGTGAAAGTGTGACGGCAACTAGCGCTTTTGTATCTGAACGAGACATCAAAAACTGGTTTTAAAAATATTGAAAACTATGTTAAAGAAAAACATCTAGAAGAAGTTCTAACTGATCCATCCATCAAGAATTTTTAATGGAGATGAGTCAGGATTTTAAATATGTCCATCTACTGGAAAAGTATTTGCTATGAAAGGTTCAAAAAATGTTTATAATGTTGAAAAAAAGCTGTTCAAAAGAAAACATCACTGTAATGTTTACGATGTCAGCACACGGTAAAATTTGCGTGCGTATGGTTAGTTATCCTTATCAACGTATTCCAGAAAAAAGCCGCTAAAGGCATTATTCCTAAATAGGGTGTGGGCAGAAGTGATAATGGTTGGATGACGGCAGAGACATTCTATCAGTATATTGCGAATTTTTTTACTCGCACCTAAGAAAATATTATTAAGCTTCCAGTTATTCTTTTTGTAGATGGGCCATTTAAGTTACCAATTAAGTCTGTTGTGTAATGAACTGCAGATTGAAGTAATTGCACTTTATCCTAACGCCACAAGGATTTAACAACCATGTGACGTTTCTATTTTCGGTCCACTAAAAGAAGTCAGTAAGAGAATGGGAAGAACACCATCCAGGAGAAGTAGTGAATAAGGTTGTATTTGCTTCTATATTGGACCAAGCTACAAAAAAAGATGTAAAACTGAAACAGTAGTAAATGGTTTTAAGGTTTGCGGATTGTTTCCATTTAAAGTAGATGCTATTGACTACACACAATGTTTAGGCAAAGAAGTAGTAAAAAATTTAATCATTTCAGATCATCAAAAGAAACCCAAGATGGACTATAATACTTATGTAAATATCTTAGGTCTTAAAAAAATTCATAGCTTAGAGAATTTAAAAGAAAATACAAAGAATAATCTACCTAGCGACGATGATTTGAATTTGTTGTTCAAATTTGGAGTTTTTTTGAACATGATCCAAAACATTCGGATAACCACTCTGAGATAGCGCGT
>NW_027312882.1:0-25077 GCF_040954645.1 Diabrotica undecimpunctata
CGCGCTATCTCAGAGTTAATTTATTTGAGGAAATTTAGACTCTTCTTACATCTATCCAACATAACTCAACGCAAAGTTTCCTAGTTAACTTGCGATCGAGAATCATTCCCAAATATTAACCAATAATTGTATATATCATATATTTTTTCTAAGGTTTAAATATATTCATCGGATTTTTTGGTAGACGAATACATAAGAAAGTAATTAGCGTACTGTATTATTTTAAAACTGATATTTTTAATGGAAATGTTATGTAAATCTGCAGCATAAATATTAAATAATAGAGGGCTTATAACTGATCCCTGTGGTAGTCCCTATTTATCATATTTAACTTACAAGAACTACTTAAATGCTATGGGTAGAATAATTCTCCTCCACAGTGAACATCCTTCATTGGTAATACAGCTTTAATATAACTAGTTGGAATAAGTTTATTAGTTTTTTCTCAAAACCTGTTCTAGTAAACTAGAAATAGAACCGTTCACTTTCTATTCATATTTATATTAAGTATATTTGTATAAGACACCTTTCCTTTTATTGCTATATTACTCTATGTTTACTACAGCATTAAATTTGTTTTTATTAGCAGCTAACACTTTTTTTCATTACACATCCTCTTTAATTTCCAATATGTAAATTTTACAATGGGCTAATGTTAATGGCAGTAACAAAACATTTAGGAAAACTGCCCAGTGACGGTTTCCTTTTCCTTATCTAATGTTGGGTTTTGGAAACCTTAAGTACTACATGACAAAACACGATAGAACAGTATTATGGCACATGGAAGATGTTTTTTTAACTTTTGCTGGCCAGAATGTTTTATTAGGGAATGAGTCAATGCATTGAAGTGATTTTCTATGCGTTCGTCATACTTCTGGGAGAAGTAGGATTGTTTTTCTTTGACAGATTTCATTTTAAGATCACGAGCAATACCACTATTAGTTATGTACTATAAAGAGTTTACGATAATTTTAAGTACTTTTGGCTATATTCTTTGTAGGATTTCGATATTAGAGTGGGATGTTTTTACCCACAATTGAATTCCGTAGCTCCATATCGGTTTTACTTTATACTGACTTTGTAAACTAGCAATTTATTGGTAACTGGTAATTGTGATTTACGGCACTTAATAAATTACTTTAAAATATCTATTTTAAAGGTTGAATTTGAGGATAAGAAAAATATTGTTTGGTAAACCTTTTCTTATTTTGTACAACAGTCCATGGCGCCAAACCTTGTTAAAAGCTCGGGCGATATCTAAAAAGGTAACAGAGCAATATTTTTGATCTTCAAAGAATTTATATAATTTTTTTTATAAGTCCGTGGACTTCATTGATGGAGGCATATTTCGTTCTAAATCCAAATTGATGGTTAGGAATTAACTGAGGTTTTAGAATATGTCTGTAGGATGTTCTTTGCTCAGTCGAGTTTTTCTGATTTGGTGATTAGTATATTTGAGTTAACTTGACATTTGTGTCAAATACTTCAGTGCTAAAACTAAAACGTTCTTGTTAATTGATATATATTACAAATCATAAGATTGCATTATGGTGGTTAAGTTGGTCATATTTTTCGTTAGGTATGAACCTAGATAATCTCTAGAATATCATATGGTCATTTACAAATATTCAACGCGACAACAGCAATATTGTCAATTACTCGTATTGTGCTTGGTATATACCAAATTTTCCTGCTTTGGCTAAAACATTTACTTCATATATTCAAATAAAGCACTGATTTCTGATTTACTTTAATCGTAAGAAAAAAACTGCATTTAAACAAAATGTGGATGTCAATTACACAAAATAAAATACCTCTCCCCAAGCGTAATGAAAATTTCAATTCATTCGGATCAACAGACAGATCCCGGGAAGTAAACGACTGCATTCGCAGATACTCGGTGAAGGTCACCAGTGCGCTGCAGAAAATTGTGTCATCCACTTCCGCATTTCCTTTGATAATGTCTGCTGCAGTTGCAGATAAAACGTTACGAACAAATTATTTCAGACCATGGTCTATAAAAGCCGAAAACAATTAGATAACAAAAAAACCTTCAAAAAGGATAAAGCTTACCAGATCAGTCGTCTATTAGAGAGTAACACAAAGAAGACATTTGTTTAGTGACAAAAAATGCAATTTTTATATAAAGTAATTATTTTCAACAATTTTAGTGTATGTATGTATTTTAATTTTTATGCATACTGCATGAGTTTTTCTAAAAAAATGTAGTTTATAACAAATATGCGTATGAAAATGCAAAATGCATTTTGAGTGATTGATTTGAATTTAATTGTGCGCGTCAGTCGGAATCTTAGAAGTTGAACGAACGAGCAAAAGCGTCTAAGTGGATTATAATTTTCAATGTATATCGCAAATTTTTCATTTTCCGACGCTAACACGTTCTTAATTAACTGACGTGAGTGTGAAAATTATCCGTTAACATGAAAAGCCAGAGACGTCTGCAGAAAAGATTGATATAAACTAATTATTTTAATTGGATCTAATTTTTACTTATATCAGAACTAATCATATTTCAGATGTATATAATTTTCTAACACTTCAACTTGCCTTCTGATTAGTAGTAGGTATCCGTTTATGCTTTTTCTAGTAAATCCAGAACGTCGACAACTAATTATATATATATATATATATATATATATACTATATATATATATATATATATATACATATATATATATATATAGTAGTATATAGTAGTGCAGTGACTGGTGAGTGTAGTAGTGGCCGGGGTCACGGGAGACTGAGACCTCGGAAGCCCTGAAGAAGACATCAGAGAGGCTGTCGAAAGACTGGTGAGTTTAATATTAATTTTTAAAATATATATATGTATATATATACTATATATATATTTTATAATATATATTATATATATATATATATAATATATATATATATATATAAATTCAAAACTAATTAAGACACTGTAATTGAGGTTATCGGTCAAGGAGAAAGAAAAAGTGAAAATATTGTTTAAATCTTTTAACGGAAAAAATTTCCTGTAGTATTTTTGAACTTCTTTAGTTTTTTATGATTGTGAAGTAACATACAGACTGATAAATCATGGAAATGGCTGATAAATACAGCGGCCCCAAGTACAGGCGCTCCTTAAATGAAGCAGGGGTGCTAAGAATCTCCCGATCAGCTAGAAACATGAACACATTTTCTAAAGAAAGAAAAATAGGTACAAGGAATGTAAAAAGCATGTACGGACCAGGAAAAATTCACAACACCATTAAAGAATGAAGCGTCTAAATATAAGAATCCTTGGAATAAGTAAAATGAGATGGCCAGGGTCTGGAAAAGTAACTGTAGATGATCACATTGTATACTATTCAGGAGAAGATAGCTCAAAACACAAAAATGGTGTAGCAATAATTTTGTCGAAGGAAACAGATAAAGCTGTAAAAAACGTCCTCCTATTCTCAGACAGAATACTGATGATACAAATACAATCAATGTGAACATATTACAAGTATATGCACCCACACAAGACTATGAACAAGAAGAAATTGAAAAATTCTATCATGATTTAGAAAAAGTATTAGCACCTACAAAGAAACACGATCTCAATATTATTATGGGAGATTTTAATGCAAAGATTGGTGTGAAGGTGAACAGTAAAATGTCATAGGAAAATATGGTCTGGGAATACGAAATGAAAAAGGAGATATTTTGGCATCTTTTTGCGTAGTAAAGCAATTAGTAATAACAAACACAATTTTCAAACTTCCTAAACGTCGTCTTTATACCTGGAAATCACCAGCAGATACACCTGAACGAGTTGTTCGTAACCAAATATACTTCATATGTATAAATAAGAGATACAGAAATTCAGTATTAGCACTAAAAACCTATCCAGGCGCAGATTTACCAAGAGATGACAATATTTTAGTAGGAAAAAATAGACTGAGATTAAAAAGAGTTGCAAGGATGAATAAGCAAACAGTTACTACTGATAGAGAAAAGATATAAATGATACTGTAAAACAAGAAATAACTAGTATATTGGACCGAAACACGAGGCGCAGTAAGAGGGATGATGAGCGCCGTGATCGATGTGGATGAAGATGTTGCCGAAAAGATCTTGCAAATGAAAAGAATAAAAGTAGACTACACATCCTGCCGAGTGATAAAATCAAGGTTAGAAATACCGAGATGCTTGAGATGTCTTGCCTTTGGACACAAACAATGGCACTGCAAGGGGCAGAACAGAAGAGGATGTTGCTTCCGATGTGGCAAAGAGGGTCACATAGCGCTGGAATGCAAGGAAGAAACAACCAGATGCCTCAACTGCGACGTGAATGGGCATGTGGCAAATTCAAGAATATGCCCAAAGTTCAACCGACTGGTTGAAAATAGAAATAACTGAGGACTAGTCCCAAGAGTATGAGAGTGTAAAAGAGAGCGCGAAAGAAATCCAAGGTTTAGAAATGGCAAACAAAGAAAACATGACTCGAGAGCTGAGAGTGCTCCAAACTAATGTGGGAAACGGCAAGACTAGCACATGATCTTGCTGAGACTGCCGCAGTAGAAAAGAACATCGATGTGCTGGTGACGGCGGAACCAAATCCAACAGCGGTGAAAAGGAGAGGATGGTTTGTAGATACGACCGGGAGAGCTGCTGTACGAATCTACAATAGGAAACTGCGAGTGTATGAAATTAAGCCGAAAGAAGGATATGTGATTGTTCGGATGGAGGGGGTGCGACTGGTCTGCTGTTATATTTCTCCAAACGTGACGGTGGGCGAGTACGAGATGAAGATAGACGAGATCATGCAGGAAGTGGGAAACATAGGAGGAGAATACGTAGTGCTGGGAGATTTTAACGCAAAAGCAGCGGACTGGGGATCTCCCATCACCGATGCTCGCGGCAGGATACTAACTGACTGGGTGGGTGCTCTAGACCTAGTGGTTCTGAACACAGGTCTGGAACCTACGTTGTTAGGAGAGGTACAGGTACGTACATCGACGTGACCATGGCGACACAAGAAATAGCGGCGAAAGCAGTAGGTTGGAAGGTTTTGCCAGACTACACTGGAACTGAACATCAATACATTGAGTTCTCGATAACTGGAAAGGGGACCACTAACACGGTCCGTGCATCCGGGACGTCGATGGGCAGATGCGGCGATGGGAATGACTGGAAAGTATACGAGGAACTAATTAAATGGAGAGTGAGCATGATGCAGGGGTCAATCACCGACAGTGGAAAGCCTGGAGAGAGTCATTAAAGAAGCGATGGAGGGAAGCAAGATTGGTCGCCAAGATGTCAACAGGATGCCATATTGGTGGAATGCGGACATCGAGGCACTAAGAAATGTGTGTATAGCGATGAGAAGAAGGTTAACAAGAGCAAGAGGTAGAGCAGGAATCAACCCTGAGATCATCAAGGATATCGAGGAAGAGTACCGCGCAAGGAAGAGGGAACTGTACAGGAAAATCCGTACAGAAAAAAGAAGGCACTGGAAAGAGTTGTGTGAACAGCTGGATGAGGACATCTGGGGTCAGGGGTACAAGATCGTCATGAAGAAGTTCCATGCGTATTCTCCTTACGAAATGCCTATGGATAAGAAGCTTGAGGTAACAAGAGAGCTCTTTCCGGACGGCAGATGTCATGGTGTATGGAGGGATGAAGGAGCTGAGCGAGCTGTAACCCTTTACCATGGATGAACTTATCGAGGCATTGGGTTCACTGAAGACTCGTAGGTCCCCAGGACTAGATCAGATACCACCTGAGGCGGTGAAGGGTCTAGGACGGGTGGAACCTGCGTGGCTTCTGGAACATATGAATGCACTGCTGGAAGCACAAACTTTTCCTGAGCCTTGGAGGACATCGAGGTTAATACTGCTTCCCAAAGCTGGGGAAAAGTATCGCCCCATCTGTCTGCTTCCATGCATCAGTAAGCTGTATGAAAGGATGCTGCGAGTACGCATAGACGACATGATTGAGAGGTCAGGTGGTTTATCAAGGAGGCAATTTGGTTTTTGTAAAGGGAAAAGCACGATTGATGCAATCATGAGTGTACTCGAAGCATTGCGCAACAGAGGGGATGAACATCGCTGGGCGGCTCTGCTGTTGTTTGATGTTAAGAATGCATTCAATACGTTGCAGTGGAACGAGGTAATGAAGGCAATGGAGGAGAGAGAATGTCCTGGTTACCTGATGAATGTGGTGGCGGAGTATCTGTCCGAAAGAAGGATTATGGTGGAAAAGGGCACGATCGTGGACGTGACGGCCGGGGTACCCCAGGGATCTGTCTTGGGCCCGACGCTATGGAATCTGGCATATGACGGGGTTATGCACTGTGAATACGGAGAGGGTACAACCCCCTTCGCATTCGCGGATGACCTCGCTGTACTGGTAGTGGCTCGGGATGAGCCAGATCTCAAATACCGGGTTAGAAACGCAGGCGGCGTCGTAAAGAAATGGATGACGCAGCACGGACTGAAACTTGCGACAGAGAAAACCGAAGCCATCATTCTGAAGGGGACAAGGAATAGGCAAAATATTGAATTAAAATGTGCGGGAGCATGTCTACACACCCTAAGAAACATGTAAAGTATCTAGGAGTGACATTGCACCAGAATGGAAAATGGGGAGAGCACGTGCGGGAGGTGGTCCGGAAGGCTGCGAATAGTACGGCTGCGTTGGGGAGGGTGATGCCGAACATTGGAGGACCCAAATCCGAAAGGAGGAGGGTCTTACACGGTGTTGTACAATCGATCGTCCTCTACGCGGCACCAGTCTGGAGCGAGGCCGTAGAGATAACTGCCTGTAGGAGTCTCATGACACGAGTAGACAGAACAAGTCTGTTGCGAGTGGCATGCGCCTACAGGACTGTGTCTGCGGCAGCCTTATGGACCATCACTGGATGTGTTCCGTTGCATGTTTTGGCGGTAGAAAGAAAGAGCTGTATGAGAGAAGAGGTCCAAACCTTACTGTGGCCGAGAAAAGACAGGAAAGGGAAAGGTCAGTTGAAAGATGGCAAGAAGAATGGAACAACACGGAAGATGTGGCACAGTGGACGAAAATGCTGATCCCAAACATAAGAGATTGGGTGGACTGTGGCCACAGGCGACTGGATTATTTCCTGACGCAGGTGCTCACAGGACACGGGTGTTTTAGGGCCTACCTCTATAGGATCGGAAAGGCTGATACAGATGAATGCCTATACTGTGGATACTCGGACACTGTGACACATACGATGTTAGATTGCAGCAGATGGATAGTGGAAAGGAACAGAATGGAGAGAGAGACAGGTGTGAATTTTGTTACAGTGAGAGAAATGATTGAGAGAATGATTGAAAATAAATTAGTTTGGACTAATATACACAGCTATATCCGTGCAGTAATCAAGAAAAGGAAGAGGAAGAAAGACTGCTAAACCAACGCTAAAGGTAAGAGTGAATGATGCTGAAAGGTGAAGCTAGAAAAGTGGGTTACACTGTGTGAGTTGGAATGCGTGAGTCAGACTGTGGGGAAGGAGGAAATGCCCATCTGGAAATAATGCCGAACTAGGAGCGATGAGTGTCTTCTACGCGCTACCTGGAACGAGACAGGGAACCTCCTTGCTGATGAATAGAGTGTGGATGTGTATGAATGGAGAATGAATGAATAAAGGTAGTGATTCGGAAGTGATGCCGGCCTTACAGCGGCCCATTCCGCTTCCGGATCGCTGGATGACAGAGGAGGGTCTGGTTTAGCAGGTAGGCGTTCGGCGTAGACTCGGCGACGAGAGGGCATTTTAAAGTACCTCGGGAACTATCGCCGGGAGTACGAAGAACGAATCCTGCACTAAAGTTAGTCAGGCGACGCGCTATCTCAGAGTTTTGAAGATTCCAGACCCCCCCTCTATAAAGACGAAAAAAAAAAAAAAAAAAAAAAAAAGTATATTAGAACAAAAAATGAATTTAACATCAAGTAAAGAGGAAAGTACTGAGAAAAACTGGACGAGTTTAAAGACATCTTAAAGACTGTTCAAGAAACAAAATTGAGTGCGCTAAAAGCGAGAAAAAAACAAGGGTGGATGACAGAAGAAATACTGAGACTTATGAATCAAAGAAGAGAAGTGAGAAATAAAGATAAAAATGAATACAAGAGGATCCACGCAATAATCAGGCAGAAGATAAGACACGCGAAAACACAATTTCATAGTAAAGAATGTAATGAAATTGAACAATATGAAAAGAAACACGATACATTTCATCTGCACAAGAACTTAAAAGAGGTCGCTGGAAACAAACGGAAATAAGTATCCCAAAGTTTAGAAGACAAAAACGGACACAGAATATTAGACATTAATGAACAGTTAAAAAAATGGGAAAACTACATTTCTGAATTATTTGAAGTTGAAAGAGTAGAATACTATACACCGATTGCTATACCAGGTCCATCTATAACAGAAAGTGAGGTTACACGTTCAATACAAACGGCAAAAAATGAAAAAGCACTTGGCCCCGATGAAGTAAGTGCTGAAATACTAAAGTTTTTGGGAGAAAATGGAATTAAAGCTGTGTGTAATCTCTTAAACAGATTTTATGACACTGGGATATTACCTACTGATTGGTTAAAGTCGACATTTGTCACAATACCTAAAAAACATCGTCCAAAGACATACGGTGATTATCGGACAATAAGTCTGATGAGTCACGTTATGAAGATCTTCCTGCGAATAATACACAGCAGAATTTACACGCTGTTATAGGACAGAATTAGCAATACTCAATTTGGGTTAAGGAGTGGCTTGTGTACAAGAGAAGCCTTGTTTAGTATACAGGTGCTAGTACAGAGATGCAGAGATATAAATCAAAATGTGTACATTTGTGCAATCGATTTTGAAAAGGCTTTTGACAAAGTCCGACATAACAAAATGCTAGAAATATTGGAAACAGCTGGATTGGACGATAAAGATCTACGAATAATTACAAATCCATACTGGCATCAAGTGGCAAGAACAAAGGTTGAACAAGAACTGTCGGATGAAATAAATATAAAAAGAGGAGTGAGGCAAGGCTGTATATTGTCGCCTTTACTTTTTAACTTATATTCGGAGGAAATGTTTAAGGAAGCCTTAATGGAGACAATCGAAGGTATCATTGTGAATGGAGTAACTGTCAACAATATTAGATATGCCGACGATACCTTAGTGCTTGTTAATTGCGGAGAAGACCTTCAAAATCTAATGAACAAAATAAAACAGACTTCATCAGTATGGATTAAAACTCAACGTTAAGAAAACTAAATATATGATAGTTAGCAAACAAAATTATATACAGAATGACGGTATAAAAGTCGGAAATGCCACACTGGACAGTGTAGAGAAACTCGCGTATCTCGGCAGTAATATCAATGAGAGCTGGGATCCAACCGCAGAAATTAAAAGCCGAATAAAACAAGTCCGAGCTGCCTTTGTAAAAATGAGAAACGTACTTTCCAGTCACGATCTTAGCATTGACCTTAGAGTACGAATGACATCTTGCTACTTCTTTCCTGTCCTGCTGAATGGAGTGGAAGCAAAGACTCTAAATGAGGCTATCTTTAGACGCTTGACACCCTTTGAGATGTGGGTATACAGACGATTACTGAAAATAAGCTGGGTCGACAGAGTTAGAAATGAGGAGGTCCTTAGACGGCTGAACCAAACAACACACCTGGTCAATATAATAAAGGAACGCAAGCTGGAATACTTTGATCACATTATGAGACACCCTTAAAAATATGATCTTTTACATCTGATCATTCAGGGAAAGATCCAAGGTAATCATGGTCCTGGTAGAAGAAGAACATCATGGCTGAAAAATCTAAGGCAATGGTATGGAAAATCAACTACATCGTTATTTAGAGTTGCTGTCAATAAAGTCACGATAGCGAATATGGTAGCCAACATGATATCCAACGATCGATACGGCCATGGAACTAGAAGAAGACGTAAAGCAATGACAAATACAATAGTTGTATTTGGTAGTGTAGGATTTTGGTTGCCTATCTTGATATGTAATTTTACCTGTAAATGTAAATCTAATTTTTAACCTGTCTAAAATGACATGCCGTTTTCGCTCTTAGTTGGGTTATGTTATTTGCAAAAATATTTGTTATTTGTTTAAAATTATAATAAAAAAAGATAATGGCTTCAATTAAAAATAAAACAACCAGGAAACAATTTGAGGTGACGTAAAAAATACACAGTGCTTACTGGAAAGTGAGGCTAAGAATGTAGCCCATATGTTGTGGCAGGAATTTGCTGTCATGGTAAATAGAGTAGATGATGGCCCTAATAAAACAAGGGAAAAATGAAGACACGTAAGAAAACTGTAATTTCTGTGACTTCTTCTTCTTCTTTTGGCATCATAACCCTGGATGGGTCTTTGCCTGTCTGGCTATGTGCTTCCATTCAGATCTCTCTTGTGCCCTTCTTCTCCATTGTCTTATGTTCATTGTTTTCAGGTCGTCTTTCACGTCATCCAACCATCTCGTTCTGGGCCTTCCTTTTTTTCGCCTTCCTATGGGCTTCCATTGTAACATTTTCTATGTTGTTTTTGCATCGTTTTGTCTCTGCACATGTCCCAGCCATGACAGTCTTTGACTTTTCACAAATCTTACAATGTCATAACCTTCATTTAACTCATTAACCTCGTCGTTTCTCCTGATTCTCCATGTGCCATCTTCCTCTTGTACCGGGCCATATACTTTCCTCAGTATTTTTCTCTCGAATGTTCTGAGTTGGGCTTCATCTTTTTTCGTCATTACCCAAGTTTCACATCCATAGGTTACTACGGGTCTAATTAGTGTTCTGTAGATAGTCATTTTGGTTCTACGCGCTATCTCAGAGTTGTCATCAATCTTATATTAGCATAGTATGTACGATTCCCGCTGGAAATACGTGCATTAATTTCGCTACTTACGGAGTTATTCTGATTGATTTCTGTGCCGAGATATGTAAAGGCATCCACTCGTTCGATAGTATAGTTGTCTATTGTGATATTATTTTCATTGTCAGTTATTCTTTTGACTGTCATATACTTCTTTTTTGCTTCGTTTATTTTGAGACCTCTTTTTCTTGCTTTAGGATCAATTTGTTTGAACATTTCTGGGACTATGAAATTTAAAAATTACCGAAAGAATGGACCGAAGCGACACTGTGCCCTTTTCACAAAAAAGGCGACAAAAGTTTATGCCACAATTACAGGGGAATAGTCCTACTAAATGTTGCATATAAAATACTTGCAGTATATATAAAAGATAAGTTATCTCAAAATATAGATAATGACATAGGGGAATATCAATGTGCATTCAGAAGAGGGTGCAGCACAGTGGATCAAATTTTCCTACTGCGCGAAATACAAGCAGAAAGCTACGAATATGGGAAACCTACAATGACCCTATTCATCGACTTTAAACAAGCGTTCGATAGAATAAAACGCAAAAAAAATACAAAGCACTACGTGAAATGGGAATTAGTGAAAAACTGATAAGAATGGTAAAAGTGACACTCCGAAAAACAGAGAATAGGTATAAAATAAATGGCGAAGAAACAGATAAGTTTGAGGTCAGTGAGGGGGTGCGACAAGGAGACCCACTGTCATCGCTGTTGTTCAGTATCGTTCTCGAAGTTACCATCAGAGAAGCTGGAATCAACAGGTCAGGACTTACATATCAAAGAAAACACCAATGCTTAGCATTCGCTGACGACGTTGTACTGATAGCCAGAAGTAAGCAAGAATTAAATCTGTCAACGGTAAATAAATCTTCTTCTTTTTTGTTACTAAACAAAAAAGAATGTTTAAACGAAATTTTATTTTTGGCAATATAATTGTCAAAAATAAAACATTTAAGTTGGCATTTATGACATTGAGGCTTATTTGTAATTGGTTGCTATTTTAACTTATTTATAAATTTAATTGTTTTTGTATTAAAAAATGTTTTCAAAATTATACTAAAAATTTTCAGAGAAGCATTTATTAGATTAATACATTTTTATATTAATTATTTTTAAGATGTATTAGCAGCAATTTTTATTTACTAAACTAATTTTTATTTGGTAAGTTAACAAAATTTGTTTTTTCTTTCTAGTTCAACCTTGTAAGATATTTTATCTTTTTTAGCTCTTGATAGTAATTGTAAACACAATTGAAAGTTCGAGATATAAAAAAATAGTTAACCAATAGCCCTTTTATTGACTCCAACCCATCCAAAACAGTTATATGTTTTTTCCAAACGAGTCACAAGTACTTCTTTTTTCTTTATATATATATATATATATACATATATATATATATATATATATATATACACACACACATATATATATATATATATATATATATATATATATATATATATATATATATATATATATATATATATTGGGGATGAAAAGTTATACACGTTGCACTATGCAGATGGCCAGGTAGTTATTACCCAAGACGGAAGGAAGACCTGTAGTATATTGCTAGAAAACAAATGGAAGAATACAAAAATTGGGGCCTCGAAGTAAATTTGCAAAAAACGCAATATCTTTGCATAGGAGGAGAACATACTGCAGATGACCTCGTCTTAGAAGACGGGAAAATTAAGAAATGCGGTCAATGTATATATCTGAGGGTAAAACTAACATAAGCAGGAAGAACTGATAAAGCCATAAAAGACAGAATAACCAAAGGAAAACGAGTTATAGGTGCATTGAATTCAGTACTATGGCAGAAAAATATAAGACTGGAAACGGAAAAAAGAATGTATAATACCATATTGAAACCAGTAATCGTATATGGCTCAGAAGTATGGCAGTTATCACGAAAACTTAAAGGTGACCTATTGGCAGCTGAATTGGATTTTTGGAGGAGAGCAACGGGAAAGTCTAGATTAGAACATATGAGAAATGAGGACATAAGGAATCAAATGAATGTACAAAGATCAATTAAAGAAGACATCGAAAAACAACAATTAACATGGTACGGACATGTTAGACGTATGGGGGAAGAAAGACTACCAAAAAAAATATACGAATGGATACCGCCAGAGAAAAGAAAACGAGAACGACCACCAACAACATGGATGCAAGGAATTTCAAAAGCAATGTCAGCAAGAAATCTATCTGAAGAAGACTGGCAGAATAGACAGGCTTGGCGAACGGGAACCCAAAGGCGGATTACGCTATGAACGGGATATATATATATATATATATACAAATACATGTGACCAAAATTCCCCTTGAGTGGTAAGTTTACCTTACCTGTGTAGTCACTTGTACCGATAAGAATTGGCGGCATAGTTTCTAAAGTTGTTATTATTGTATTGTAGTATTTATTTATATGTGACTTATGCTAGGTCAAATGAGCCCTTAAAACTAGACTACAAGGACTATAAGGACTACAAGCCCATGCCCCATGGGCTTGCAGTCTAAGAGGAAATAATTTAATTTAAAATCCCTCTTGATACGTTTATAACATACAGCTCACATAAGAGCTAAAGTTTGTACGCTTCTTTCTTCAAAGTAACGAATTAATTTAAAAAAAAAATTCTTTGTAATACGCAATCATTTTGTTTTATTTTTTGCAAAGTTTCCCTTTTTATAATTTTTATAAAACATTCTTCACTTATAACCGTTTTAGCAAACAAGTAAAATATTATACGCCTCCATAAAATATTTGTTTGAAATATGATTCCGCATTTTAACATTCAAAACACGTCTTAAATCATTTTGTCACAGAAAGTGATCCAATCAGGAAAAATAATAGGGTCGGTCCATGCACAAAATGTTCTAACTGTGACAAACGGCATTCGTTTATCATATGAGACGGTTATGCAAATGAAATGAGCAGATATTTCAGGAAAGCCACTTTCTCCCTCAGACTGTAACTCGACTACATCTGGATCTTTGTCTATGCCGTTTGTGTAATGTACGGGTAGATGGAAGAAGCTCATTTGCTTGCGACAAATGGGATCCACCTGCTTTTGAACTACTGTCACTTCGGATTTGTAATGCTCACCTTGACTTAAAATATCACTTCTCACTTCTTCAGAATAAAACGTGACGTTAATATAAATATTTAAGCGTATGCTCTTAACAAAAAAATATTAATAACGTAAGGCATAATAATAACAGAAAGCGCATAAATACTTTATAATTATATGTAATTATAAAAAAATTATTTCATATAACTAATATCAACATTTAGAAACTGATCTATTATTCGATAGATGACTAGATCAATTACACAATCATGTTGGTATGAAAAAGTGTTTCGGTTTTAATAGGTGTCCTCTAGTAAATGGGGTGTGCTGATCACAAGTCTGTGCTTAGTTTCTTTTCAGTACGTCAGATATATATAAGAAAAGTGTGTTTGAAATTTTTCAAAGAAACAGCCAGAAATACGGAGAAAAATTTATTAAAACTTTAATAGGAAATAACACTGAAAAACTGAGTTGTCGATAAAAAAACAATGTAGTATATTCGGCGTTAGACAATCTTTGATTTTTTTTTATTAAAATCGTTTCCTTTTTCCGCGAAAATTGCGTTTTGTTTTTTTTTTGTTGAATTCACGTCAACGTGGAAATCCAGATAATGAAGTTTGACGTTTGTGAATCCAGACTGCTGGCCCAAAAGCATGGATATTATTTTGAGGTATCTACAGAGTTATCACCATGATTCACTATATTTTATTTTATTTAGTAACAGCTCAAGATTCCCTTACGTTTCTATGAGATGCACGGAGTAAGCAACATGCACCGATGTATTACCACTGTGCAACAAGACACCCTTCAGACTTCTTTTAGAAGAATCAATAAATAATCCCTACGATGTAGAATCGTAATTGTCAGCTCCCAGTTTTATAAGTGAACCCTGTTGAGAGAAATATTCCGGAACTCTTTTTCACGATGTCTATACTACGAAATAGTACACAATTTGGTTTTCGCAAAGGCCTAGTAAACGCGATTTTTTTTTTCACTTAATATAGTGACACATAGATGCATGGACGTCAATCAAAATATATACGCATATTTTATTGACTATAATAAAGCATTCGATAAAGTACGACATAAACAATTAATATGTTTAATTAATGTTCTCAAATCAAACAAGATTGACTACAACGACCTCGGGATCATATCAAATTTATACTATAAACAGCGAACAAAAGTAAACAGCTTTCAGAAGAAATTTAAATTAGATGTGGAATGAGACAGGGATGCGTGTTGTCGCCAATTCTTTTTAATGCCTCACCGAAGAGATCCTGAAAAACGCTCTTGGGAGTGAAACAGCTAGAATAAAGGTAAATGGAGTTCCCATTAACAACATTAGATGTGTGGACGACACTGTAATCTTAACCAAAAATATTAAAGATCTTCAGAGACTGGTGACCAGAATAGCGGAGTATGGAATAGAGTATAGTCTAACAATGAATGTCAAGAAGACGAAATTTATGAGAATATCGAAAACTTAAATAAATAACGAGAATCTTCTAATAAACGGAACCAACGTCGAACAAGTGGACAAATATGCATATCTGGGAACAATGATTAACTCCACAAATAATTACATTCAGGAGATCAAAATCAGAATACAAAAGGCTAAAGCAAATTTCAACAAAATGAGAAGAGTGCTATGTACAAGGGATTTAAAATCGGAACTAAGAGTTAGGTTGGCGAGGTGCTATTTTTTTCGACTTTATTTTAAGGAATGGAATCTTGGATCTTAAATGCGACATCAATCAAAAACTGGAATCATTCGAGCTGTAGGTGTATTGAAGAATTCTGAAAATATCATGGACAGAACACGTCATAAACAAAGAGGTTCTGAGAAGGATGAATAAAGAAATAGAAATTTTAAATACAATTCAAACAAGAAAATTGGAATATCTCGGACATATTACAAGTATAGAGAAATACGCCTTGCTCCAACTGATTATGCAGGGAAAGATCCAAGGAAAGAGAAGCATAGGGAGGCGTAGAATGTCATGGCTACACAACCCGAGAGAGTGGTACGGATGTACATTAAATGAACTTTTCAGAGCAGCGTATCAAAAGTCTGAATAGCTATGATGATTGCCGACCTACGCCGCGGAAATGGCACTTAAAGAAGAAGATACTACGAAAATGTAGTTCCTGGAATGAATAGATTTTTATCTTTCAGTCGGGATTCAAAGATTTCTGCAGCATCCTTCGATAGTCCCAAGTTTCTATGATTTAGTTCAGCTGAAATAAACTGTTGGTCTATATGAGGTATGAATTTATCTTAATCGGTTTTTCCATTTGCACTCTCATCTGATGATTGATGTTGAATGGTATGAAGAAAAGGTGGAGGAATAGAGATTCTTGGTCCATGAGGTATTATAGTTCGTTTAGAAGATGCTAAATCAGGATACTGAATTGTATGTTTTATTTTTCGAATTGAAATATTGCAGGAACAAAAGCTATAGTTGTTTCTATGGTTTTTTGCTTTCTTTTATACCATAGATATGTCGAAGAATACAGAGTTACATGTACCTTTTGTCCATTTTCTCCATAGCTCGAAACACTGAAAGCACACTTTGTGTGGAGCTCAAGATTTGTCCTGCTCACCAAGGTTTACATCAAAGTAAGCGTGATAAACTTTCTTGATAAATTATGTTATATTTCGGTGATTTTGCTATCGATAAATCATCACACACGTAAAAAATAATATCAGAACTGTTTTTACACTTTCTTGATGACATTATGATGCACTAAATACTTACAAAACACACACCTCGATGCTACAAACAACTGACGCTAACTACATATTTCTTAAATAACGTCCGATGTTGTCGTCACCGATAGTGTTGCCATTAAAATGAAATATATATAATATTATACTAAAATGGTTTCTATCGATATGTCAAGTATTTTAAAGAAATAATTTTTTTTAATGCAATTTACGAAAAACGCTTTCCTCTAAACCGTATTCATTTAACAAATTCCCAATCGTCAATAGAACCACGTGTAAGCCAAACAGGGTCGTACTGATGTACGACCTATGTATCATATGATTTTTTAAAATATTTACTTTTGAAACTGTTATAAGTGTAAGAATTTTTTGAAATTTAATCATTATATCACAATTAAACTAAACTCTAAAAAATAACACGACCAGTAAATAACTTAACAATAACTATGACATAAATATAACACAATATATTAACTTAAAATTCAACACGATACAATTTAAATTTAAAATTATGGCAAGTTGAGATCTGTAACACGAGAATCTGTCTCGCTTAAGGTAATAAATTATATTTAATAGCCTCTTGACGAATGAGACGGCGAATATCAACACGTGCTCATGTTTACTGATGGGAATTTGGTAAACGAATGAACTTTAATACAAAATGTCTCATTTTTTTTTAGTTTTGTTTAAAATGTTAACGTGATTCCCTAAAACCAAATTCACATTCAGAATCAACGTATTTGTATAAATTAAGGACACATCAAATTCAAAACACCAAAGATCATGTCGGCATGTGTTATTCAATTAACTTAATGTAATGAAACGACCCTATTTCGGTTACGAAAATGTCTTTATTTAACTAATCAGCACAGAAATAATAATGCAACTTTTCCTATTAAATTCAATTAAATGAAACACTACTAATATTAAAGAATAAACAATAACAAATTTCCTTTGTTAAGGGAATTTAATCATTTTAAATTTCATTAGAAAAATGACAATCAAAATATTTTTATTTAACCACAACTAATTTCTTGTTTAAACTTCAATAAGAAAAGTAAGTAACTTTTGGACGCTTACTGAATTTTGCTCATTAAAATAATAAAAATATAAATTTTGGTAGTAACGCTAATGATCCAACAAATAATATGAAATATATTTAATCCAAGTCAAGCAATGAAAAATATAGATAGTAGATAAAAAGTTCTTAATAGATAGTTAGTTCTAGAAAGTCAGTTAACCAGTCAACGTGTTTTATCACACCTCCTCTTCAAAATCGATGTAAGTGGAAATAAACGCGCTATCTCAGAGTAAATTCTCTAAGTGTTTAAATTACTGCTACAAATCTCTTCCCGACCCATTACATTGACATGAATACCCTGCACTTTACTTTTAAGTGATAAACATGGCCACGAGATTTACACCAATTTTTTGTAGAAATTTCTTATATTTCTTGAAATGTAATGTAATCGTAATGTAATTAATTAAATCATATAGACATGAATATTATAAACAAATTTTGTAATAGAAAGATTCATATACACAATTTATCTGTTGGTATAAACAAATCATTAAATTCAAGACAGAATAATCTGAATTAGAAATAGTTTTAAAATAGACAAATGGTTCTAAGGAGATAAAAAGATTAAAAATAAATGATGATTGATGAGTGAGGATAGTGTTAATATGCCCACCCAGTATCTATCTCAAGACCGATGCGTCAGATTCTCTCAGGTAGCGTATTTATGCGCTTGGGAGGTTTCCAGTTTTTGTATTTATATGAGAAGCATGAAAGAAGTTGAGGATCACGCAGACAGGACGAAGCGCTGAACTCATTTATAGTATGGAAGCTTGAATGTTTTTGACCAATAAAATGGTATACGTTGTTATGATGTGTTTTTTGTGTTTGAATGATGAGCAATGAGTATTTTTAATAATATAATATATAGGGTTTTTATCGCGGTTCTCAAAGAATTAGCTTGTAAGTACTTTTTTAAATTATCTTTATTATAACTATTATGAAACACACATATATATCTAACCTAGTCAATGTAAATTTAAAATAAACTATCTTTAAACTGATATTCTTATAAAACTAATTAAATTCTATAGACAATCTAAAATTTAAACAAACTATCTTCAAAATTGAAATTGTTATGACACTAACTAAATTATATTAACAAAATTTTGTACCTTTCTTTCACTGAATGCCTAAATGAACTATTTTCCACTAAGTATATAGATTCTAATCACCACTGAATGTCTTCGTACTTCAGTTCTCCTTGTTTTTTGTGAAATTACTTTTTTCAATTATCAGCTTCTACCAATTTAAGATATATTTTTCTTCACCAGCATCTATACACTACCAACCAAACCAGCAAACAGCATTTATATTTATTCTTCTTTTCAATATACCAATATCCAATTATTATAAGTTGATTTATACTAATCTCCAACCATAATATAATTTAATTTCTTCCAATATACCTTTTTTTATCTTCAATAATTATTTGTGTATAATTATAAATGTGCATTAAATTATATGCATAATTTTTAATCTTCATTTAACTCACTATATTAAACATTTTGACTATTTGTACTTGATTCACTGACTCCAACTAACTTTCATAATAAACTGCTTGACTTCTGACTAAAAACTTCCAAAACTGACCTAAAAACTTCTTAAAACTCTTCTGACTGCACTATCTAAAACTTTTCTGACTAAAAACTTTCAAAAACTGCCAAAAACTCTTCTGACTGCACTATCTAAAACTTTTCTGACTAAAAACTTTCAAAAACTGCCAAAAACTGCCATCTTGAATCCAAATCACGGGTATTTATATGTTTTTGGATTTTCTAGAACCATCTCGTAAGATATCATGTTCTATTTTGTTCTATTAACTACTTGTATGAATTTTCTGGAACAAACCATTTCGCAAACATGGCCATCTCCGGAGATCCAGAGAATTCCATTCTTTTCTATTAATAATTTTGTTTACATTTAGGCTTTTCAGATCAGAATATATAATTAAATTAGTAACTTAACATTCTAATTTAATAAAATACACATTTCAAACAATATATTATTATAATAACCCCACTTATATTCGTATTATGATTCTTAATTTGACACTTGGAGTATGTATAGTTGGTTGCCTAGGCGCATGGCTCACTTATATATATTTACAATATTAAAATACAACTTTTTAACAATTATTATATGCTAATTTATTAAAAATGCCCTCACATAAATATATTTTTATTAAATTCTCTAGTATATAATTTATTTAAAACAACCAAATATCTAATATTATGTAGTATATAACTTATAAATTATTTTCTATAAACCCCCAATCGTTACAATACCCCAAAAATAATATTTAAAATAAATAATTTACTTATTATTTTTTTAAATATTAATTTTCTCATACCTTATTAAATTTAATAAATTAATAATTCAATTTTTTTTTTATTTAAAATGTGTTAAATACATCCCTGTTCGCTGTCTATGTCAAAACAGAGAACAACGGAGCACAGTTCGGCTCTTCTATGGTCAAACTGTCATGTCAAATGGGGCAATGGATGCGATATCAGAGAATAAAATATAACCTTAATTAAAATATAATCGATATGGTGTTCTGTTTGTTTATCGACAAAATCTAGGAATTATTTCCATTCAAAATAACTTCATCAATATAGTGAATTACAAAATGTTCATATTGATCCAAAATATCATGAAGACATCTACATAGAGCACTGCAAGATGATTGAAGTCCAAATGGTACTACTTTGAATTGATATACTACTCCATCTATCTGAAATCCTGTATACTGTCTACTTTTTCTTTCTAGAGGTATTAACCAGAAACTATGCTGTAAATCGATTTTAGTGAAAAATGACATTCCTGTAATTCTTCCTAATATTCCATCTATACTCATTGGTGCTTCAAATTGCTTTTCAGTAATCTTGTTAATATTCCTTGCATCCAAACATAACCTGATTTCACCTGATCTTTTTCGTACTACTACTATGGGGTTAATAAAACGTGTGTCTGCCTTCTCAATGATCCCATCTTCTAACATATTATTAATTGTTTTGTTTACTTCTTCTCTGTATTTATATGGTATTGGGTATGATTTTGTTTTAAAATCTTTTTCCTCCTTAACTCTTATACTATGGATATAATTCTGTGCAATTCTATTTTCTTTATTGACAAGTCCCTTGTGTTGCTGCAATATGGAAATGACTATTGATTTATATTCTTCAGGGCAATTTAAAACTTTCATCATATCTTCTTCTTTACAAATAACATTATTCTTCATTATGTACTCATTATTCCTTGCTTCCAATTTTACGCACTCCGCCTCGTAGGCATCCATCTGCTTAAAATTTCCATTCCTTAAATATTCACTACAATAATTATTCTTTACATTCTTTTGGGACATATCCCTATCATCAAAATACATTTCTTCTTCATAAACATCACTATTTTCTTTTAATAATATCCTATCAACTCTTATTCCTTCTTATAAATTTAATTATTTGCCCTTCCAAAGTTACCATTTTTTCTTCAAAATCTATCTTTACTTTCTTCTTTTCCAATTCATCATTTCCCATTAATATATCAACACATAAATCCTTGACAATAAATCCTTGCATATTAATTTCTTTATTAAGAATATTAATTTTAAAATTAGCTAGTTTATCAATTTCACCCAACTTCTTATTATTTGCACCAATAATTTTAATTTTTGGAATCTTCATTATATCTGATAGTTTTAATGTATTAAAAATAAAATTCTCCGAGACTAAAGTACTTTCTGAACCAGTATCTATCATAATCTTAATCATTTTATTTTTGGCCAAAGCATTTATATAAATTAAATTAATAGATTCAATAATTTTCTCTTCATCTAAAGAAATAAATTCAGAAGGTTTTTCATAATAGCAATGGCCTAACTTGTAATTCAGAAAGTTTACTGCACAAAATTTTGATTATTAGAATTGTCAGATTGTATCTGACCACTTAGATCTGATGTCCTATGTCCTTCCCTACTATGACTTCTACTCACATTTTCCTGCCTTGTACTACTTCGTTCCCTGTCTTCGCAGCTTCTATTCCTTCGAACACAATTTACCTGTCTATTATAGTTAGGTCGCTCTGTATTTCTTCTATTGTTAAAATCTTGTTTATTATTATTAGTACTGTTATTAAAATGTTGTCTATTATAACTAGTATTGTTATTAAAATTCTGTCTATTTTGATTACTATTATTATTATTAAAATTTTGTAAACTATCAACATATCTATAATTATTATATGATTGTCTATATTGTTGATTATCATTTCTATTATATTGAAAGTTACTATTGTTTTTTCTGTTATTATTATTACTTGTCATATTGCCTCTTTGTATTCTTTGAATAAAATTAATAAAACTATCTATTGTTTGAATATTTTGTACAGTTACGGTTTGCACAACATCAGCATCAAAATGTCTAGATACATTTAAGACTGTTTCATCCTCTCTAAGTGGTGGTTCTAAATATTTTGCAACTGTTATCAGTTTTAATGCATAATCTACCATATTTGATTTTAAATTGTGATTATACTTTCCAAAATATAGAATTTCTCTAAACTTTGCTTGCTCTAATTCACCCCAATAATAATTTAAAAATTTATTTTCAAATGTTTGAAAGTTATCTAAATCATTTTCAATACTAGCAAACCAAGTTGCTGCATTGTCATTTAATGTCACTCTAATATAATCTTTAATATCATTAATATTATTCACAAATCTTAATTTATGTTTTAAACTATTTATGTATACTCTAGGATGCAAATTTTTTATATTACCAGAGAATTTAATCCCAGTCTCATTTGTTAAATTTAAGTAAGGTCTCCCTATGTCTCTCATTTGTGAAATATCATCTATTCTCTGTTCCACATTTCTTATTTGATTACAATTTATTTGGATATTTTGTTGTATATCGTCTAATTTTTCTTCTGTGTTTCTCCTGTCTTCGTTAATTTTTACTTCTAAGTTACATTTCTGTAACTCTATTTTCTGTTCTATATCTATCTTATTATCTTGAATAATCCTCTTTACTTCTGTCCTCTCATTGTCTATCCTTTTCTTGTAGTCATTCCGTATACTTTTTATTTCATTTGCTACTTTTTTCTCTGCAGCTTCAAGTTTTTTATCCATTTGTTTTACAATTTTATTATTATTATCTTCTATTTTCTTTTCTAATTTTCTATAATTCTCTTCCAATTTCTGTTCCATTTTTTTCATGTCTTCTTTGACTTCTTTTGAATTCTCTTCCAATTTTTTTATGTCTTCTTTGATTTCTTTTGAATTCTCTTCCATTTTCTGTTCCATTTTTTTCATGTCTTCTTTGACTTCTTGTGAATTCTGTTCCATTTTGTGTTCTATTTTTTTCGTATTCTCTTCCATTGTCTTGTTCATCTGCATCAATAATGACATCAAAGCTGCCATATTGACATTTTCCTCTCTTTCTGGATTCATTTCTGCAGTATCTTGTGGAGCTTGAACTAAACTCTCCTCTTGTATAGGTTGTGTTTCTACTTCCACATCTTCTTCATTCTTTTTGCTTCTTGTACCTTTCTTTCCTTGAGACATTTTGAGACTTTACTTGTTCAAATATAATTAAAAATAAAATCTATAATTTTTTCTTTCTACTGATAATTAATTTAATTATATGAGAGCACTTATCTTCCCAAACTAATTCTTTTAAATAGAGAGCCACCGCGTTGGGTGCCAAATTGTTATGATGTGTTTTTTGTTTGAATGATGAGCAATGAGTATTTTTAATAATATAATATATAGGGTTTTTATCGCGGTTCTCAAAGAATTAGCTTGTAAGTACTTTTTTAAATTATCTTTATTATAACTATTATGAAACACACATATATATCTAACCTAGTCAATGTAAATTTAAAATAAACTATCTTTAAACTGATATTCTTATAAAACTAATTAAATTCTATAGACAATCTAAAATTTAAACAAACTATCTTCAAAATTGAAATTGTTATGACACTAACTAAATTATATTAACAAAATTTTGTACCTTTCTTTCACTGAATGCCTAAATGAACTATTTTCCACTAAGTATATAGATTCTAATCACCACTGAATGTCTTCGTACTTCAGTTCTCCTTGTTTTTTGTGAAATTACTTTTTTCAATTATCAGCTTCTACCAATTTAAGATATATTTTTCTTCACCAGCATCTATACACTACCAACCAAACCAGCAAACAGCATTTATATTTATTCTTCTTTTCAATATACCAATATCCAATTATTATAAGTTGATTTATACTAATCTCCAACCATAATATAATTTAATTTCTTCCAATATACCTTTTTTTATCTTCAATAATTATTTGTGTATAATTATAAATGTGCATTAAATTATATGCATAATTTTTAATCTTCATTTAACTCACTATATTAAACATTTTGACTATTTGTACTTGATTCACTGACTCCAACTAACTTTCATAATAAACTGCTTGACTTCTGACTAAAAACTTCCAAAACTGACCTAAAAACTTCTTAAAACTCTTCTGACTGCACTATCTAAAACTTTTCTGACTAAAAACTTTCAAAAACTGCCAAAAACTCTTCTGACTGCACTATCTAAAGTTTTTCTGACTAAAAACTTTCAAAAACTGCCAAAAACTGCCATCTTGAATCCAAATCACGGGTATTTATATGTTTTTGGATTTTCTAGAACCATCTCGTAAGATATCATGTTCTATTTTGTTCTATTAACTACTTGTATGAATTTTCTGGAACAAACCATTTCGCAAACATGGCCATCTCCGGAGATCCAGAGAATTCCATTCTTTTCTATTAATAATTTTGTTTACATTTAGGCTTTTCAGATCAGAATATATAATTAAATTAGTAACTTAACATTCTAATTTAATAAAATACACATTTCAAACAATATATTATTATAATAACCCCACTTATATTCGTATTATGATTCTTAATTTGACACTTGGAGTATGTATAGTTGGTTGCCTAGGCGCATGGCTCACTTATATATATTTACAATATTAAAATACAACTTTTTAACAATTATTATATGCTAATTTATTAAAAATGCCCTCACATAAATATATTTTTATTAAATTCTCTAGTATATAATTTATTTAAAACAACCAAATATCTAATATTATGTAGTATATAACTTATAAATTATTTTCTATAAACCCCAATCGTTACAACGTATATATCTATATATATCTATATATATATATATATATATATAGATATATATATATATATATATATATATATATATATATATATATATATATATATATATATATATATAT
>NW_027312883.1:0-25072 GCF_040954645.1 Diabrotica undecimpunctata
CGCGCTATCTCAGAGTTCTATATCCGTTTTTGTCCACTTAACTTATTTTACTTATTATACTAAACTTATTTTTATCATTAATATTATTATTAGTAACGTATGGTCCTAAAGTTTTGGGAAAAAATTTCAAAAACATATAACTCTCACCACAATAATCTTATATTTTTATTAAATTATTCAACAATTTAACTTAACTATCCTTATTATAAATCAAAATGCAAACGCGCTATCTCAGAGTGAACCATTATTTTCGATTTGCCTAATAATTCCCCTGACCCGTTACATGATCCTTTGGACGACCTCTGCGTCAATTTCTCTAAAATTTTTGTATATATGCGGCGTCTTAACTGTTCCTGATTTTGTGCTTCCCATCCTTTATTATAGACTTTCCGACTTAATATTGCCCAGAACTCTCTAATTGGACGAGCCTGAGGTAGGTTGGGGGATTGTCTGCTTTCGGTACAAAGGTAATGTTGTTAGTTTCGTACCAGTCCCTTGTAATCCTCGCGTAATGACATGAAGCAAGATCTGGCCAAAAGACTATTTGATCATTTGCATGATGTGTGTTCACAAACTGAAGCAATTTAGAGAGACATCTTTGAATATAAATATTTGCGTTTAAGGCTTCGCCTCGAACAACACCAATGTAGGGCTGTGAGATAAAGCCAGCCTCAGAAATTGCACACCATACCAAAATTTCTTCTTAGCTGCTTCAATCAGTCTTGCCTCTCTTATATGGTTTAAAATCCGCGGTCGGCCACTTTTACGCAAGTTAACACATGGTGTCCCTTCTTCACATTCTCTGATTGTGCGATAAATTGTCGATTTGCTTATGTTTTGATCTCGATAAATATTATCAATATCTCGTTTCGACATTCGCCCAACCATATTATAAACACCTCGACGAATATCAATTTTGTAAGACATTTTGCAGAGCACAAACCAAAATATTCTGCTTTGTTTATTAAATGTCAATAACTGATGACATTTCAATTCCATGGCCTTCTTTGTTAAATGCATTTTGCTTCTCAATCAGACCAGGTGAAATTTTTCCCAAAACTTTAAGACCATACGTTATTAGGTGTTTGTTAATATATTATAGAAAAAAAAACAACCAAACTTATTAAAAGTAATAAAAATATTTTTGTCCAGCTTTTTATGTAAAATATTACCTTTTTTCAATTCTATGGATAGAACAACAGCGTTAAAAACAAATAATGAACACACGAATTGAAAACTCATCGCAAACGCTGGAGCTTTCAGTCTAAAGCCATACAAACTGTATTTGAAAATTGAGAAATAGATCCGTGAATGTTTTGAAAATATTGAGTCAGGAAACCCTAAAATATATAACACGGACAAAACAGTTCAAAACGCCACTTTTGTCATATGATTTAATGATCCTACATTCCAGTACTGATTATATTTCTTCACATTATTTAACTAACTACAGGCATTCGAAACGGACTCTGTGAAATGGCAATATGCTTACAGTTTTGAAAAAGTAGTTGTTAACATTAGAAACAGCCTGCCCGCTGTAACAAAAAATGCAAGAATTGAGGGACCGAAGAGATGGCTACGAAATGAGAATTTCAATTTCTGTGCCACATAAATTTGTGACAATATTGTTGTGAATTTATTAAAAGGTTCAATATTTATAACACTTACGGATTTAATTTATTTCTTTATTTATATTAACTTATCTGACAATAATTTATTATATTCGTACGTAACAAATTCGCGAGCGCGGGTGTTGAGAATTCACTGTCCTTCCATATAAAAATGTTTTATTTTTATACATAAATCGCCGTTATCTCGAAAAGTCCAAATCATTCTTGAGTAGACGGCGAAACGGTAAAGGCAAACTGGATTTCCCTCGCATCGGTTCGACCTTTTTCTGAAAGGTCGTTCAGGTAAATAGATGCCTCTCGTAAACTCTACAACATATTAGAATAAAAACATGTTACAGGTTAAAACTATGACTCATATTTTTACGTAACATTGCCCCCCTCTCAAAAGATGGTTCCTCCTGGAACCTTGTCGGGACTAGAACTGGAACGGTATGCTGGTATCGGCAACTGGACCCTCTTTTACAACTTCCAGTTGTATAAAAATGACAAGGGACGGTTTTCTCTCCGCACAAGGTACTTAGCGGATTGCAACAGACTAACACCTGGACTTCGGTGTCTTTGAAGATCTCCTCCACCATATTTCGGATAACCCTCCAATCTAATTGGCGGCACTCCAACTTTGGCATGGCTAACTTTTGCACGTCGGACTCTAGTACGTGCTCTCTCAATTGAAGTAAGGCTTCCCACACATCTCGGTAGGTAGGTTGGTCACGGGCAGTGTCTTTTGTTACCAGGTAGAAAAGGTAACGTGATGCATCTTGGAGTTTCAAGGTTTTACCGGGAGCTGGCACCTGGCATTGAAGTTCTGCAACTCGACCAAACTTCCTTCGAAAGACGGATGCCAACCCTGGTGCGTCTTTGATACTGGCCGGGATGGTAAGGGCCAGTGAGTAGTCATCGGGGAGCGCGAGTAGATCTTGCTTTTCTTCAGTGGTAACACCATGTCTTGCTTTACCGGTACCTCCATAGGCACCCATGAATTCCTCAAACGTGAGGTCAGACACGTCTTGGACTTGGTTTACTTCCACTTCTTCATCTACGTCGTGGTCACCTTCGAAAGACGCCAACCGGTTATGGTGTACTATCATCGGCTTTCCCCTCGGAATCTTGCTTATTCGGTAGATGACATCGTTGATCTTCTCCACAATGAGGTATGGACCTTCCCAAAACTGCTGCAATTTGGGAGAACAACCTTTTCGCTTCTTGGGATTATACAGCCATACTTTGTCGTTCTTCTTAAAGCAACCCTTTTCGGCTTGTGTATCGTACCGTTTCTTCATTCTGTCGCTAGCGATCTGAAGGTGGGAACGGACCAACTCATGTACATCGTCCATTCTTCTTCGTAATTCGATCACATAATCTTCACCTGCTACATCTTCTCCAGGTTTACATCCAAACTCGAGATCACAAGGTAGTCGCATTTCGCGTCCGAATAGGACTTTGGCTGGTGTCTGGCCTGTTGATTCGTTAACAGCAGATCTGTAGGCCATTGTGAAGAACGGAAGGTATTGGTCCCAGTCTCGCTGATGATCGGACACCATCTTTGTCAAATACTTGCCAACTGTCCTATTCATTCGTTCTACCATACCATCCGATTGCGGATGATACGCGGTAGTTTTTGTTTTCTTCATGCCTAGTCTATCACATATTCCTTGGAATAGATCGCTTTCGAAGTTCCTGCCTTGGTCACTATGTATCTCCAAAGGCACTCCAAATCGGCTGATATATTCTTGGATCAACTTATCTGCAACGGTGGCGGCCTTCTGGTCGGGAAGTGCGTAAATCTCGACCCACTTAGTAAAGTAATCCATTACTACCAGCATGTACTTGCCTCCATTTTCACTTTCTGGAAATGGCCCAGCGATGTCCAAAGCTATTCTTTCAAACGGGCTTCCAACATTATATTGTCTCATAGGAGCTCTCCTTTTTCGGTGAGGCCGTTACTCGTAGCACAAATAGTACATTTCTTACACCAGTCTTTTACGTCGTCGGAACTGTTCATCCAATAAAACCGTTCCCGAATTCGCTGAAGGGTTTTCCTTACACCAAAATGCCCTCCCGATAAACTGTCGTGTAACTGACGAAGTACTTCGGCTATTCTGCTCTTTGGGATCACCAACTGTCTTCTCTTCTCTGAACCGTCATCATTTTCCAGGACTCGTTTAAGCAAGCCATCTTCGATGATAAATGAGTCCCACTGGCCCAATACGTCTTAACTACTGCAGCATAGGTTTGATATTTCCTGCCAAGGTGGTCGACGGTTTTCCTCTTTCCATTTTCGGATTTTTTGTATAACTGGATCTCTCTCTTGTTCTTCCCTGATCTTAGTAGGCGTCCAGTCGTTGTTGACAATCGTCGTTCTTAGCACTGCTGCTTCCTTGGATTCCGTTTTGTTGCAGTGGGAACACTCTGCTGAGCATGGCCTTCTGGAAAGAGAATCAGCATTTCTGTGGCTAACTCCGGCCCGGTGCTCAATCTTAAAATCGTATTCTTGGAGTCGTTCGATCCACCTGGCTATCTGACCCTCTGGATTCTTAAACTGCATCAACCACTTAAGGGCGGCATGGTCGGTTCGGATTAGAAACTTTCTGCCATAGATGTATTGATAGAAGTGCTCTACTGATTTAACTACTGCTAGAAGTTCTCTTCTCGTGACGCAATAATTCCGCTCAGGTTTTGAAAGAACTTTACTAAAATATCCGAGGACTCGTTCCTGTCCTCCTTGAATCTGAGACAGCACTCCTCCATTCCCACATTACTTGCATCCGTATCTAAGATGAACTCTCCTTCTGGCAGTGGATACCCCAAAATTGGTGCTGTTATTAAATGCTTTTTCAACGTTTCAAAGCATTTTGGCAGTCTATATCCCAGCGGTATTCTCTTGCTTCCTCTGTAAGTCGCGTTAATGGCTTAGCGATATCTGCAAACTTCTTAATAAACCTCCGGTAGTAAGTACATAGTCCAAGAAAACTTCTCACTTGATGTTGTCAGTTGGTTTTGGCCATTCCTTAATGGAATCGATTTTTCCCTTATCCACGGCACTCCTTCTTTACTGACTATATGACCCAGATAATTGACTTTACCTTGAAATAGCTGGCACTTCTTGGGGTTTAGCATCAATTGGGCAGCTTTAAGTCGATTAAAAACGTTTTCTAAATTCCTCAAATGATCTTCGAATGTCTCCCCCAAGACGATTATGTCATCTAAATAAACCAGGCATGTTTTCCAAGATAACCCTCTCAACACATTTTCCATAAGTCTCTCAAATGTCGCAGGAGCATTACAAAGTCCAAATGGCATAACGTTGAATTGCCACAATCCAGATCCTGTGGTGAAGGCTGTCTTTTCTTTATCGACTGGGTCCATTTCTACCTGCCAGTATCCAGACTTCAAATCTAAAGTAGAAAACAATTTACTTCCAGCCAATGTGTCCAATGTGTCATCGATCCGAGGCAGAGGATAACTATCTTTCTTGGTAACGTTGTTCAGCAAACGGTAATCCACACAGAACCTCGTCGTTCCGTCTTTCTTCTTAACCAGGACCACCGGAGAGACCCATGGGCTCGTAGAAGGTTCTATCACCCCGTCTTTCTTCATTTCCTGAACAATCGTTTCAGCTTCCTCTCTCTTCGCCTGTGGTAATCGTCGAGCTGTTTGACGAATTGGCTTAGCATTACCAGTATCAATTTTATGCTTAACAACGGTAGTTCTTCCCGTCTTTCCTCCTTTCGGTACGAAAATATCACGATACTGCCGCAGAAATTCCCTTAATTTCCTTTTCTCCATCTGATTTAGAGACTGTCCTGCAACTGCAACCATTTGGTCGAATTTGTCGTTGGAATTATCAGATGTTGTCGCCTGACGGATTATGGATGTCACAGGTACACAAGTTCCTACTTTTGTCTCTTTCTTTATGGTCACTGGGTAGTCGTTGACATTGATAAGTCTCACAGGAATTTCCTTAGCCGAAGTCACCAATTCCTTTCCAATTATGATTCCACGGCCAACCTCATCGTCGTGGTTCCAAGGTTCCATCATAACAGGTCTCCCTTCGTCCACAAATCCCTGTAGCCGCGCTACTATGATCGTTTCGCTTCTCGCAGGCACGACTGTATCTTCTGTAATGGCTGCTTGCACAGTGTTGTCATTATGTGGATGGAGAAATACCTCCTCGTTGCCAACTTTGATTACCTTATTCTTAAAATCCAATTGGAATCCATGCATATTCATTACGTCCATTCCTAATATAACATCCTCTTCGATGTCAGCAACTATAACAGTATGGACGAACTTTTCTGCTCCAATTCCCAATTGTACCTGGATTTCTCCATGAATGTTAGCATTTTCACCTGTAGCGGTCCGAAGTCGCAACCTCGTTGGTAACAGTTTCTTTCGGCTGTTTATAACTGTCGGGCGTATAATAGTTCTGGTCGCTCCGGTATCCACCAACAACGTATGCTTTTTACCATTTATGTCTCCATCGACATATACACTATCTTCACGACATTTCAAAGAAGCTATTAGTATGAGAGGGTCTTTGGAAAAGTTCTGGGTCGAAGCTGCCCCCCTAAGGCTGACCCGTTCTAGTTTTCCTGATGGTGAGTTTCTTGATTTGCGTCGTACCTAGGGTGCTTACAGGAGCTTCGTACGTGTCCTATTTCGCCACAATTCCAGCATCTGATGGTCTTCGTTTTCTTGTATGTCATGCTTTTTATCATATTAACGAGCTGGTCAAGTTTATCTTCATCTCCTTCCTCTTTTACAGTTCTAACTTTACTGTACCCGCCAGAGGCCTGCGTAGCTGACTCGTATTCGAGGGCGGCGGATAAGACATCAACCAGCGTTTTGTGACGAGCTAATCGCAGTGTTCTCTGCATTTCATGATCACGAAGGCCATCAATAAACGTTTGAACGGCCAATTTTTCCATCATGTCTTCGGGAGCTGTTGGATAAGCATATCGTACTAATCTGGCAATATCTATCTCATATTCTTGAAGAGCCTCATCTTTCTTCTGTCTACGATTTTTAAGCTGCGACTGATATACATGCTCCAAATGTTCGTGGCCATATCGCATATTTAACCTCTTCTTCAGTTGTTCGAAATCATCGGTCTCCTCTACGGCTATGGTCTGAAGCACATCTAAGGCATCTCCTCGAAGAGCGATAGTCAGGTTTACAGCCTTTTCTTTTTCAGACCATCCATTCGCTCTTGCGGCTGATTCGAACTGTTTCATGTAGTTGTTCCATGATGATTTTCCGTCGAAAGTTGGGACTTTAACATGAATAGAACCTCCACTTCCTTCAAATTTCGGCCGTGTCTCCAACTTACATTTCGTCTCGTCTTCTTTTATCTCCACTGTAATTGGATTGTTTCCTCTCTCTGCTGTCCCTGTTTCCTCCATCTTCCTTTCCATCTCTTTAATCTTTTCTTCGAAGGCCGACATATCGGCAGCAACTTGGTTTTTTAGCGAAGACATTCTATCGTCGAGGGCAGACATCTCAGAAGTTACTTTAGAGATGTTAGCAGAAACTTTACTTTCCAGAGACGAAATCTCGTTAGAAACTTTGTTTTCTAATGATGCGATGTCACCAGAAACTTTCGAAATATCGCCAGAAACTTTGTTCTCCAATGATGCGATGTCGCCGGAAACTTTGGCTACATCAGAGGAAACTTTCGAAATCGACGAGAGGACAGCATCTTCAAATATATAAGTCTCTGGATCTAGTCCTTCTTCTAGCAAAGCGTTCTTTAGTCGTTGGACTAACTCAGCCTTTTTTCCGGTAGAAGCTAATTCTCTGTCTTCAAGATGTCTTCTTAAATTAGTCACTGTCAGCTCATAAATCGTAGCCATTTTCACAATTTATTTTATATTCACTTGTATTATTATAAGTCTAATTTATGTTCGATCTCACTCTGACACCATTTGTTGTGAATTTATTAAAAGGTTCAATATTTATAACACTTACGGATTTAATTTATTTCTTTATTTATATTAACTTATCTGACAATAATTTATTATATTCGTACGTAACAAATTCGCGAGCGCGGGTGTTGAGAATTCACTGTCCTTCCATATAAAAATGTTTTATTTTTTATACATAAATCGCCGTTATCTCGAAAAGTCCAAATCATTCTTGAGTAGACGGCGAAACGGTAAAGGCAAACTGGATTTCCCTCGCATCGGTTCGACCTTTTTCTGAAAGGTCGTTCAGGTAAATAGATGCCTCTCGTAAACTCTACAACATATTAGAATAAAAACATGTTACAGGTTAAAACTATGACTCATATTTTTACGTAACAATATTATATGTCAAATTAAAGATTCTTTTGCTTTTAAAAATCATCTATCTGGTGCAAAGTTCTTTCAAAGAGAATATGCCCAATACGATGATACCAATAAGATGATTGTAAAATATGCCCTGAAATTAGAATTGACCTACTTTAACTACCTACTTTAAATTGTGCCTACTTTAAATTTAATAGTGTCATATGGTTTGGATTCAACATTTTGTGAAATATGTAAAGTTTTGATTATTTTAATAACGATGCCAATGATAACTGCAGAAACTGAAAGATGTTTCTCTTTTCTGAAATTCGCCAAGACATTTCTAAGGAATACAATGGCGGAATAAAGATCGACGGCGCTTGCCATGTTCATCGAAAAAACTGTATTTGGAGAAATTTCTGATTTCAACGAAAATGTGATGGAAAGTTCATTTCGATAAAAACAAAAAGATTGAGTTTCATTTTAAAAAGTAGGATATAAAAGTAGGAAAAGCGTCTAATATTTTTTTGTATTCTCGAGATAGCGCCTGCTGAACAAAATGATTACCAACCGCCACTGGTTACATATTTCTGTTAAGCTTTTCCTTTTAAAGTATAAAAAACTATAAAAATATATACAATACCCAACTATAAAAATACTTCTTGCAATGAGTTTTTTTGTTGTTTTTGTTTACTAGATTTTTATTATTATATTCGCTGGTCTTTAGACATTAGTGTATGTACCTACTTATCTTATTTTCGCACATTTATCAACTTATAACAAAGAAAATTGTTATAATCATTAACTTCTTGGAGAAAAATTCAATTGTGAACCATGTGTTGAATTTATATGGTTATGCAAGCGTATTATTTAACTTACCGTTCTTAAACAATGGAATGAAAGTAAGAGTACACAGGTGTAGTCTATATAGTATGGTTTATGGTTATACAGGGTAGGAAAAGTTGCAAATATTATAGGCATCATATGTCCATTAAACATGTCTGTTTACACGCCCGCAGAAAAAGTTCAAATTATAAAATGGTTTTATGAAGGTAATTGTGGACAACAGTGTGTAGATTTATTTTCTGTGTTTTATGAGCGGAGACCAATTCCTTGCGTACAGTCAGTTCTTAATATTGTTAAAATTTTTAAGAGTTGTTATTGCCGCAAAAATTGCAGAACATGTCAAGCTCGAGAACTCTCACCAGAAAAAGTTAAGAAAGAGAATACCGGATACACAAATTTGTGCAACAATCGACGTAGATTTAACACGTTCAAGTAGAAGCATCGCTAGAGTTAGATGTTAGCAATGTTACTGTAACGAAAGTATGGAAAATTTTTTTTAAATACTTGAAAACGCAGCAGCTTTATTCAGACGTTTAATTTCGAAGAATCGAGTTTTGTGAAACTCTAATAACAAAGGCTAAAGATGAACCAAATTTTATTAAAAACATTTTATTCACTAATGAATTTTCTGTTTAGTTAGTAGGGAGATACAATCCTTTCATTACGAGGTATTGGGTGCGGGAAAACCTGCACAGAAGACGAGTATTCCTCGATTTGTTATAGAATCATGTTGTTTCCGCTATTCTCAATCTTCCTGATGTAACTCTGGAGAATGTTTGGTTTCATCAAGACGGCTTTTCAGTTCACAACGCTCGAATAATAAGGGAGTATGTAAACAATACTTTCCCGAATTGAGTTATCAGTGGAACAGGCGATATTAAGTGGCCTGCGCAATCTCCAGATCTTACTTCCATGGACTTCTTTTTTTGGGGACATTTAAACAGCATCATCTACGATCATCCTGAGGCTAGAGCCCAAAATTTGGATGAATTAAAAAATCGAATAAGAGAAGTTTCCAATTCTGTTACAGTTGAAACTTTTTCATCTGTCGGCAGAAGTTTTTATGACAAATTGGGATACTGTTCAGCAATATTTGAATTATTTCTGTAAGGCATAAAGGATTATTTCTTATTTTATTAGGAAATATTTTGTATTTTCAATAAAAGTTTATTTTTTTAAAGAAATGCGCTTTTATTTTTAATTCAACCTCAAAAAATTGTTCACGTTATTAAAAAACGATACAAATGCACCGCCTTATAAAGGTCAGTGTATTTTATTGAGTTTATGTACTCTAAGAAATGAACCAGGTATACGTGATAACATCGAAGCACGGAGCTGTACATATACATGCGTTGTTATGTGATACTAAATGATTTTGTATCTTAATATCGAAGGAATCGGAGAATTACAATTAGCTCGAGGCAATGTTGCCAATTGTAGCGCTTTATGTATTGTGCAATATCTAATCCAAAACTTAACGTACTGTAAAGCCATTTTTGCATGGGCTTTATCCAAGAGGAAAACTAAGACATTTTTAAAATTTTATATTTCCGATTTTAGTTCTATAATACATAGATGCTGGTAGATGTGGTTCACATCTGAAGATACTCATTTTTATTATTAAAAAATTATTACGCCTCCAAAAAGTCCATAATGCATTGAGATATATTGGAGATTGATGGGTTCTTTGTTTTTAAGGCATACATAGTATTGGACGATATCGCAACGATGTATCCAAACAGCATATAAACCTATGATGGTGCATTGTGCGATACGTTATCAGAGAAATACATCAATATTTTTTTTGTGGCACAATAATAAAAAGAAACACTGATTCAAACAGATCGTACCATCTACGTAACATCTCATAAAGGACATAGTTTCAGAATATCTACATCTAAAATTTGATTTTCGATGTAGATTTCCGAGACTGAGATCTCGGAAACCCTGAAGAAGACATCAAAGAGGATGTCGAAAACTCGGCGCAATGATAATCGACACGGTTCAACCCGGAAGACTGTTGGAGTTTAATATTAATTCTTGCAATAGTATAAATCTTAGCTCTAAGTTTATATATATATATATATATATATATATATATATATATATATATATATATATATATATATATATATATGCAGGATGAGTGCCTTAACCGGCAAAATAACGCAAAAGATAGAAAACATAATAAGTTGTGAAATAAAAAGAGATGCAAGTAGTAGAGGTGAGAAATTATCGATATAAAACCTATAATTTACTTTACATTACATTAGATCTATCGAAAGTTTCCCACCTTTAGACGTTAGCTTATCAGCTGGTTTACTTCAGTCATAGTAATACGTATCACGTAATGTGAGTAAAAACAGTTTAAGTATGAGTATGTTTTTATCCAAAATTAAAGTATTGATCAATAATAAACTGTGATTTGAGACGTCGCATACACTCTTCTCAATACAGAATTATCATAGCTTGTTATTCTGTATTCGTCAACACAGAATTAATTATCAAATTACTACTAATTAAACGCTTTGCTTTATTGCCTTCAATCAGTTTTTACTTTATGAGAAATTTCAAAAATGTTAATGTTGGACGTCATACTTGTAATATTATGACTGAAGTCAACTAGCTCATAAGCTAACGTCTAAAGGTGGGAAACTATCGATAGTCCTAATGTAATGTAATGTAAATTAGAGGTTTCTATCGATAATTTCCCACCTCTACTACTTTCATCTCTTTTTGTTTCACAACGTATTATGTTTTCTATCTTTTGCGTTATTTTGCCGGTTCTTAATGCACTCATCACTGTATATATAATGCTATTGGCTGTTGGCACATTAGTTTAGAAAAACACAGGTACCCGTCGATTATATATTGGGGGGGTTTCCTCTTTTACGTTGTTTTCGGAATTTTCTTTTCCGGAATATTTTTATAACTAAATTTTAAAATTGGGCCTAATATTTTTTCGCTTACTTCTGATTTTATTAAATCTACAATGTGTAGCGGTTGGTGTACATGCTACTTTAATAAGACAGTAGCGAAACTGTTAACGATTTCCAGTTCGCTTTCTGAAATAACCGTATTAATTGGAGAAACATACAAATTAGAAAAGAACTGTCATTCACTTCTATTTATAGTTGACTCATTATTTCGCAGTTAAGTACGCCAATGCCTTTAATTTTAATTTCTTGCTACCCATTGTTTTTGTAATTTTCGTCATAGTTGTAAAAAAATTAATACATATGATACAAACATACAAAGGACGTGAAACTAATGGATTCTATTGTAAATATCACATTTTGAGTCTTTGTTTGGTATTTTAGTATTATTTAAACATTTTCTACCAGATGCTGATTATATAAAAAGTAAAATATGTAGAATTTAATTAGTGCCTAGAAAATGTTAGTCAAGGAATTGTCGATGAGTGCGTTCAAATCACTCTGTAATTGTATCGGAATGTGAGAGAACGTTTGGCGCAAAATCTTTATTATTTGATGGATGCGCCTAGTTATTCGATTGAACATTTCGCTTTCGAACAATCAGCTAAGTAGCAAGAACGTGGCTAAACGTAATTTTAATTACGTTCACTATTAAAATCCAATATTTCATAAAGTACTACGTGTATGGTGAAGAGAGTTATGGAGACTTTAAAATGACGACATTTTACTTGGTCCCATTATTTTTTTGGAGTTTAAGGGTCAAGGCGAAGTCAAAGCTACGAGAAAAGCACGGCATTTTCTTAAAATTTTATCACTTACTAAAAATGGCACTGTTTTGTTTTCCTTTAACCATCTTGTAAAAGTTAATTTCTTGGCCAGATGAATATTTTTATAGACAGTTCTTAAATATTTTATGGATCGATTAAATATTTTCATGAAAATAGTTTCAATTAGAAAGGAATGGTTCATATCCTTTTTTATTTTAAAACATAATTAGTAGTAAATAATGTACTGTCGGCCACTGATTGGGTTTATGTTAATCGTGCAAGAACAAAGCTAAAGGGTCTAATTCAAAGATATGGGGAGAAAGTGAAAATACTTATTGGAATATCACGAATGTAAATTAACTATGTTTATTTATTGGACGTTTATGTTTCTAAGTTGGTGTTAAATCTGAAGTTCTTTACCAGTCGAATATTTAAACAAAGGAAGTAAGATAACGAAATAATTAGAAAGTGGATGAATTTAAAATATCGTTTCTTCATGATGATGTATGTGGATCAAAACAAAGGGATGTAGATTCATTCAGTTCATTATGCAATCTGGTATCTCTTTAGGCAACACTACCAAGCTGTCAGAGTTAGATAATTGACTGTACAATAAAATAAATAATTTATTTTTAGGTGGGATATTTAACTGTTTCCGTCTCCATAATTGTATTCAATGTTACATACGGACTAGAGAGTTAAGGATCAGACATGTCTTACTTTTAAAAGATATGAAACTACAGTGTAGATAGTTAGATAGATTCAATGAGGTGGTTTTTGGCCTATTCTACTGCGACCTTTTCATATATATTGTAGTCCTCTAACCCTAGATTCAAGGAAGAAGATCTGTTTGCCGAAGGCGGAATTCTTGGTTAAAGAATCTTCGTGATTGGTATCAATCCAGATCGATTGATTTGCTTAGATCAGCAAGTTCAAAAATAAAAATAGCCATTATGAGTATCAACCGTCGTAGGAAGACGGCACTCTAAGAAGAATAACCCTAGATTACATTATCTACCCTGACCCCTTTTAAAAGGGCTAATTATTTTAAGACTGAACCTTCCATGTAGCTCGTTGCCAGCGCCTTTTCTTCGCTGCTTCCATCAGCTTCAACTCCCTATTCAGGTTATAGTGTCCTGTTAGCAGACCTACTATAGCTTTAACAGTTTTCCTGTCTTCGCCATAAATTTTGTCAAATGGTATAAGAAACTGTTTCGCCTTTCGTTGTCCTTGTGAATTCCTCCACCATTCTAGAGATTTGTGAGGTATTCATTTTCTTGAAGCAGGTTTTATGACTGCCTTTGCAATGCTGCAGAAGGGTTACGGTCCAACAAATTGTTTGGTCATTTCATCTCCTTTTTCACCTTCACCTTATGACCCTCGTGCCCCGGTACTCAAGCTACCGTAACCTTTCTACGGTCTCCTAGTTTATTTAGGGTGCCCACGCAATCCCATACTAACTTAGAAATGACCTCTTCAGAATTGAGTGCCTTAAGCGCTGCCTGGCTATCAGTGAAGTTGGCAAAATTGAACGATACGTTCTTTTCTGCCTTTTTATTTCTTTCCCGTAGTGATTGCCGTTATTTTCGCCAAGCAGATTGTTACATCCTTAGACAGACTTGGGGAATGTTCCTAGTATACGGGCTCCTACACCCTCCGATGTTTTGAGAGAGTTGGAATTTGGTTGGTGCAAGTCATCCCAGGTATGAAACCAGCTTGCTGTGTTATTATTTTTGAGTCGACCGGTTTTTCTATATGGGATGTCTACAGGACGTCTTTCATATAGCTTATATAGCGGGGAGAGGAGTGATATAGGGTGGTAACTCTTTGGCGTTTTTGGATATTTCCCAGGTTTTAATATAGCTATAACTTTTTAAAAGATTAGAATGGGAAGAAAAAGGTATAAAAATTTGTGGACAACGCTTGAACCATCTAAGGTACGCTGATGACATCGCATTGATAACCGATAAAAAAAAAAGAATTATTTGAAATGATGAAAGAACTGGACGTAGAAGCTGAAAAGATAGGCCTTAATATGAATTACAGCAAGACCAAAATCATAACAAATACATATGAAGACATCACAATGAGGATCGGGACAAGATGAAATAGAACAAGTTTAGGATTATATATATATATATATATATATATATATATATATATATATATATATATATATATATATATATATATATATATATCTGGGTCAAACTATAATACTTAACAAAGAAAACCAAACAACAGAGATAAAAAGACGAGTTAGACTGTCATGGGCGGCATTTGGCAAACTAAGCTACACTCTTAAAAACAAAAGATATCCACAGCATCTTAAGACCAAAGTATACAATCAATATGTACTCCCTGTTCTCACTTATGGTTCCCAAATGTGGACATTTACAAAAGCAAACATGAACAAAATCATAAAAACTCAAAGAGCAATGGAAAGACAAATGTTGCACATAAGACTAATGGATAAAAATAGAAACAAGTGGATAAGAGAGAAAATAAAAGTGAGGGACGTTAGACAAGAAGTTGCAAAATTGAAATGGAGATTTGCCGGACACAATATAAGACAAAAAGAAGATCGATGGAACAAAATTCTTATAAGTTGGAGACCGTGGGAATATAAACGAAGCAGAGGAAGGCCCCAAATGAGATGGGCAGATGATATCAAGAAGCACGTGAGCTCTAGATGGATGACTGTAGCGACAGACAGAGAAGAATGGAAAAGGATTGGGGAGGCCTATGTCCAAAGATGGACCGAAGAAGGCTAATTAGATAGATAGATCGATAACTTTTACCTTTTTCCACAGTTTTGATACTGAATGTTTAATTTGTTGCACGCATATATCATCGACTCCTGCGGCTTTCCCATATATTACTAAATTTAGTCCTTTGTTGAGTTGTATCATGGTGAAAGGTGTCCTAAAGAACTTTTTCTCGGTTGTTGGGGAGCGGTTGATATATTCAGTTCACTCATCCCAGTCGCAGCTCTCTAGTAAATTTAGTAATTAAGTTTTTGCTACTTTGGATTCAATTTGATTTTGACTGGAAGCTACTATATAACTAAAAACTCGTGCTAATAGTATTAAATGTAACTTAAAGTTACTAACTATCCACATTTTGCATAATCGCAGTTTATTAACAAAATAAATCTGCATCAAGCTTTATTTTTGAATTTTTTAGTCAGTTAGAGAGTATTTACGAATATAATTTTTTTAATGAAAATTGATTAGGGGAACGACGGGTAATTACGAACACTTAAGGAAAATAATTGTTTATTTGAAACATAAAAATGTTGAAAACTCGGAAACCACTACAGAGTGGCTAACAGTAATATAGCTATTAATTTTTGTTATTGGATAATCAAAAATAAAAATTTTAATAATAAAAAAACTCAGTTAAAAATTTTCACGAAATGTTCGCTGTTACCCGAAATGTCGGGTAATAATAAACATGAGAAGGGTAATGGCGAACAGTATTACCTATTAACAAAAATCACATATAATGCAACGGAACCAAAGTTCGCTTTCCCCGAACTCACCACAAATTAAACAAGATTCTCCTTCATTACAATCGTCGGTATTAATATCGTCATTGTTATCAGATTCATCATCTTTATATGATGTCGAATCTTCCTCTTCACTTGAAGATTGTAGTACTTTTCTCTTTGCAGTTTTATTTTTCTTTTTTAAAAATGTTTGTTTTTCAATTTCTTTTTCCATTTTTTGTTTCCTTCTAAGCTCCTTTTGTTCGAGTTCTAATTTCAAAGGCGTTGAGGTTAATATTTTGGATCTTTGTTTTTTTCTTCCACCCTTCTTCGGAACAGATATCTTTTGTTTTTCTTTCGGTAAAGGCAAGATATCGCTGAATGAAACATTTTCGGTATTTTCACATATCTGGTTTTCTTTGGAAGGGCCTGGTTGGGGTTCCAGTAAATCTTCTTGAATAGTTTGTGAAAGACCTTCTTGGCTATTATTTTGTTGAGTTTGATTATCGTTTGAACTGTAAAAGTCTTCTTCATTAAATGTATTTCGGTTGAATGGAAAAATTCCGGTCTTCTCAAAACCGTTTGCAGCTTTGTCTATGCTTGCAACTCTAGTATACGCCTTTGAGAATAAAGTGCTTATATGGCACATTTCAATTTTCTCATAGGGTTGAGATTTTAAAAACGACTCACATTCAACGTCATATGCTCGCTTCAATGATGAGAAAAAGCTAACGTCTAGTGGTTGCAGACGATGCGAGGTATGTGGAGGTATTGACAGCATAATGATACCATTTTCTTTGCAAAAATTATCAATTGCAATAGAGCAATGACTGGAGTGATTGTCCAGCACCAGTAAAATGGGATCATCTCTTGTAGGTTTATTGGTTTTCGCAAAATGTTCAATCCAAAACAGAAACACTTCTTCGTTCATCCAACCGCTTTTTGAACAGGAGTACAAAGAACTTGGAGGCCCATCCTTTTCTAAAGCAGGATTTCTTCTCAGTCTTGGATAAATGAATAGTGGAGGTGCAAAAGATCCGCTGGCACTCACACAACAGCATACCGTCACGTTCTTGCCTCTTTCTCCACTTGTAACGGCTCCAACTTGTTTTTGGCCTCTAGGTCCAATGATCCGATTAGGCCTATTTACGTTTGTAATGCCAGTCTCATCGACATTAAATATTCGAATAGGTGGAAACTTGTATTCATCGTACAGCTTACCCAAATTCTCATAAAACCTTGAGACTTGATCCTTATTGAAACCTTGAATGCAATTAAGACTTGTTGCTTCAGGTTTACGGAAACTTAACTCAGGATGCCTTGACATAAATCCATATAACCAGTCTTTACCTGCTTCTTGTTTTTCTCTGTTGAAACTATGTTTTAAGTTTAATTTCTCTGCATAGGCGAAGGCCTCTTTTCGCAACTGAATTGGAGTTAATCCATAAAAATTTTAGATAACGTCAGTAAATGACGACTCATTTCTTCTTCCTGTTCATTTGAAAAGAGAGTGTTTGCACCCAGCCTGCCTTTGTAAAATCCTCTAGAGACTCTGTTTTGTAATGTTGTAACAGGTATATTAAATTGGCGTGCAGCTTCCCTTAGGCCATAACGTCTTTCTTCAATTGCCTTTAGAACAGCTTTCATTTGATCATCAGTCCATGAAAATTTGTTGGTACTTCGTTTCCGTTTAAAAAGCATCTGAAAAAGATACAAATTGTTAAATAAGCAAAAGAAAAGCAAAAATGTAAAGAATCTAAGCCAAATTATTAAAAGAGTAAACGCGAACACTTGGCGGGTAATCGCGAACATCTGTTCGTGATTACCCGATTTGGAAATGAATATGAAGAAACGAAACAATCATAATATAAATACATTTAACTTCTCCGTAATATGACAATTTTATAGGTTAAATAATAGTAAGTTAACTAACTCTAACAATTTAAATGAAACCATCAAGTGTTTAGGTACATACCTTATTTTCTGAATTGCTAAAATTGTAGTGCAAGCACCAAAAACAAATAAATCGCTGTAAAAAATTCCACAAATACGGGGCAACTGTGTATCTATGCCACCACGTGCAGACTAGTAGGAAGCACGAAATGAAGTTTACAACGGAATGATACAGATGACGTACGCATGTATTCTGTGATGTTCGCAATCACCTGCTGTTCGCTATTACCCGTCGTTCCCCTACACTCTCCGTTATTCATGATTCTTTCTCTTTTTGTAGCTAAAGTGTACAACTTTATTTCAGCTGTTAATAAAGTGGGGTAGGAAGCTTTGTGTTGTATGTTTTCTGACAACGATTCGGTCACAATAATTATCCAAGCTGAGTGAACCGACTATACCTGTTTTTTTACTTGTGGTGTTAGGTTTGCCCTTAAGAAGTAATTGGTGGGCTATCGAGTTGAGAGTAACGTTCGAAGGTGCTTCGCTCACCTTTGGGTTGCCCTTCAGTTTCATTATTAGGTTACAATTTTGCTGCTGTAAGACATGTCCATACGCTCAAGGGTTTCTATTCATTTCTTCTTTTGAGCTTCGCTCAGTGCTATCATAAGGGCGTTGGACAGTCTATTGTTTTCTTACTGATTGGGTTTTTCCTGAATAGTCTTTCGTACTTCTAGCCTGTTTGTATCTGCTGCTTAAACAAGATTTGCAGGATTTCTACGAAGATTAAATAGTTTTTTAGTGTTGGATCTAGGGCTTCAAGTTCGGTATCTAGGTAGTCAGAGTTCTTATGTCCCTTTGAGTACAAATTAAATAGAATTTAAGAATACAATTTATATGTATTTATTGAAAAGTACCTATTTTCATTATATCTTTGTAAATTTATTGCTATTAATTATGCAACCCAGAATACACGAAAATTTTATTAGTGTGTATTAATACAAATACCACAAATATTAGATACAATTTGTAATACAATTTCAAAAGATAATAATTAATTTAAAAAACACAAATTTGAGGTTAGTTAAAACTTTGTTCATATAATATGCAAATAAAATACACTGCGGTTAGTTACATCGAAGATTTTAATATATGATATCCTGGTTACATGTATTATCCGAAGCAAAATTGAAGGAAGACGTGTTTTTCGTTACATTATGAGAGATAAAAGCTTTGTTTCTACAATGTAAAACCGTAAGGTAATGTAAACTATCTATAAAATTGTAGTCAACAAGTGTCTTGGCTATAAGAAAGATTTCAACCTCAGGGATATCATATGAACCGATGTTTGCAAAGAGGTTTTATAATAAATAAAACTAGTTAAATAGGCTGTTCTATAAGTTTTGCGATATGATAAGGAAAATACAATTTTGTGGTTTGAAATACACTTTATTATTCAGTATAGTCTCCCTGAACATCAATATACTTGTTGCAACGAGATTAAAATTTTTGAATTATATCCCTAAAGTGAGAATCTGGAAGGGCTGCAAAATACGCTTTCACGGCTGTTATGACCTCATCATTTAATGAAAAACGGTTTCCACTCTGGTTTTTTTAAGTACCTATTGAAACATATCGCTACAAACAAGTCGCTAGGTGCCAAATCTGATCAATACGTCGGATGATCGGTGGATGATCCAATTCGAACTTTAATTCCTGGATTTTAGCCATTGTCAAAATGTTCATCTCTCACGGTGCGTTGTCCTGATGTAATAGGATTATTTTCTTCTGCAAATCGTTAGTTCTTTACAATTTTTTTCTTTAGCTGATCTAAAAGATTACAATAGTATTCAGAATTTATTGTACAAGTTTAAAAGTAATCCATAAACAAAGATCCTGTTGCATCCCAAAAAAACTGATGCTGTAACACCTTCTTGGCCGACAACGCTCTAAATGTGTCTGCGAAAGTCGCATTCGAAAGTGTCTTTGTTCCGATATACTGTATTTTTTTCTACATATTTGGTGTTTTTACTGTTTTTGGACGTGCTCGACTTGAATCGTCTTCAAGGCTTGTACGAAAATATTTAAATTCAGCCACCCATATTACTACTGTACTAACGGCGCAGGCGAAGAGTCCTTATACACTTTTAGCATTCGTTCATAAATTTCCTTTGCGTTACCTTTTAAAAATGAAAATTTAATCACAGCACCATATTTGATTTTTTCATAGTAATAAAATACTGTGACACGTCGCTACTAAATGGCTTGTAAACAAAGAATGAATTGACAGATTGAAATGAAACTTCACATCAGTTCATATGAAGAGTATACCAACATAACAAAAAATAGGCTAGTAACTACGCCCTCTTTTATCGAACCGCAAAACTTATTGAACAGCCTAGTAATCTAAAAATTGTTTACATTGTTTTAATATTTAAAATTTGCTTCTTAACTCTTAACTTAGGTATATTACTTGTACAACAGTTTTCAAACAATTGCATATTGCAGGTCTCTGATATTAGATTTCTTTCTATATTGTATATGCAATGCTTCGTTATATTTGCGCCAGTATTGTGTGTATTTTAAGGGTTTAACTTTTGAAAACATTAATTAATTTTAGATATCAACTTTATGAGACTTAAGATAAATATTTAAATGTGGCGAATGCACCGGCGCATCCGCCCAGTGCTATAATAAACTCAAAACTTTTGATGAAACAGTTTGGTACACATTTTATGTATATTAAGGATAAAGGAAAATGCTATTGTAAAATAAAACAAAGTGTATATCATTATTTTTATTTAAAAATTACTCATTTTAAAAGTAAAATTTGAAACTATGTACAATAGATATCTACAAATATTACAATTAGCAATAAATAAATAATTTTTTCTACTTAATAACGAAGGCATTATTGCTTGTTAGTGACTACAAAAAGTTATTGTTCGTTGAAGATCATTACGTTATCACTCTTGCGCAATATAATTTGAAAACCCCGCGCTTTTCATAAATTAGATAATAAATAATTATTTGATTTAGCAAATTGAGATTTAATCAGGAATTAAATATTCTTCCGATTTACTTATTTGCCTATATATAATTTTTTCATTTTACTGAGAAAATTTATTCGTACTTATTTCGTAGCATGGTATTGTCGTAAATTAGTTTAAAACGTTGACGTTTTTACAACAAACGATTGAAGACCGATGGGTAATTACCTGAAACTCTTGAGAGGTATTACTAGGACACTTAAAATTGTTGTGCAATTATTTATTAAGACTTCGATCGATTTGGTGGAATACCAAGATATCGAGAATATCGATCAACTTTCTGAACTCTGAACTTTTTGATACTCAAAATTAATTATTGTATTAGAAGTTACTGATGCTGTGTAAAAAGTAATCGTATTGAGATGAAGGTACCTCTAGGTATTAGTTCTGTGTATAATATTCTAACAGGTAGTGAATACTTGATCAATGCATAAGACTGAACTACGAGGTTGACTATGAGAAAGTTTCAAATTAAAAAAACTCAAATAAAAGCTGTTCACACGCGTTGTTTGCGAGATATCTGGGTTTGAACCAGTGGTTCGAAAGCGTTCACAAATGTATAGATCACAAAAAATAATATTTAGAAAAACAATTAAGAAAGAAATAAATATTAAGGAGGAAAAGGCAAAGGAAGCATTAAGGAAATTAAAAAATAGAAAATCACCAGGAGAGGACAGAATATAGAACGAACTCCTAAAGTACGGAGGACCCGATCTGACCAAACAACTATTAAAACAAATTAAAAACAATATAGAAGAAAACAGAATTCCTCAAGAATGGAGATCAAGCATCCTAATACTTCTATTCAAAAAGGGAGACAAATCGAACCCGGAAAATTACAGAGGAATTAATTTATTAAACACAGCACTAAAATTAACCACCAAAGTGATAGCAAATAAATTTAATGACATTATAACACTAGCAGAAGAACAACAAAGTTTTAGGTCGGGAAGATCATGCACCGATACTATATTATAATGAGGCAAGTGCAAGGGAAATCATTAGAATACAACAAAACGGAATATCTGTTTCGTGGACCTTAAGAAGGCATTTGACCGGGTTAAATTAAAGGGCGTTATCCACGCTGTCCTTTAAAGTAAAGGGCGCTGTCCGCACGGGAGATACCTCTAGGAATAATCAAAACGATCAAAAATATCGACCAAAACAACACAATAAAAGTGAAAGTAGAAGAAGAACTAACCGACCCTATTGAAGCTGGCAATGGGATAAGACAGGGAGATTCTCTGAGTCCATAATTATCCAACCTGAATATGGATGAAATATTAAAAAAAAAAGTAAGAACTTATAAGGCTAAAATAATCTGCTATGCAGACGATGCAATTCTACTCTCTCAAAGTGAAGATGTTTTACAACGTATGCTGCACCAATGTAATATAACTGCCAGAAAATGTAACATGTTAATTTCCCAAAAAAAAAGACAAAATGCATGGTTATAACAGCAAATTTACTAAGATGTAAATTGGAGTTAGAAGGTCAGAGAATAGAACAAGTGATGGAGTTTAAATATCTAGGCATCACATTATCTAGCTGTAGAAAGCTCGAAACTGAAGTGGAAGATCAAGTTAATAGAGCAAACAGATATGAAGCTGAATGAAACAATATGGAGAAATAAAAATATCGGGAAAGAAACGAAAGGCAGAATGTACAAAACAGTCATCGGATCAATAATGATATACGCGGCAGAAACACAACCTGACACAGAGAGGACAAACAGGATTTTAGAAACAGCAGAGATGAAAACACCTAGAAAAATTGATGGTAAGACATATGGGACAGAGTTCGAAGTACAGATATACGACGTAGATGCAAGGTGGAGAATATCAAGAACTGGGTAAGAAATATAAATAAATTAGTAAAGACGGCAAGAGATGGTTTCCCAGTAGGAAGACCACGAAAACGATGGAACAACAACTTACTGGAGGCACATTGAAGAACAGACAGAGTCATGTCTACATAAAAAGAAGAAAAACAATTAAAAATCATTTCCGTTGACCAATTACCGTTCTTTTTTATTATTGGTCTTAGATCTTCCATAAAGAAAAACCTGAAAGCTAAATTACGTATTCCATTCCACCCTAGTTTTTATCTTCTATTGTCAAAGACTCAATTTAAATAAAATTAGTTGAGTATCCAACCAAACAATATTTTAAAAAATATTTCATTGTCATAACAGTAAGCCCTAACACAAATCTTGCTCGTTTCAGAAAAGCAAACTGTCAGTATGTCTCATCTTTCATGAATCCAATACGATTGCAGCACTAAGGAATTTGATTGATACCAAAGAAATATTTTAAAAAATTTCTTCTCATTTGTCTTTCTACTGGTTTCTACTGGTTCTAACTTTAACTAAACATTAATATATAACGTTTGATGATGACGATTATTTAACAATGATCTAGTGAAATCTGATAAAATAGTAATCGTGTCTCAACATAATTTCATAAATCCCAATCATATGGCGAGAGCCCTATCTATCGAAGAGCTTCTCTATAAGTCCTTCTGAGTCTTATTAAGATCGCTGCAGTCCTATCTCGTAGCGATACCCCAATCTTCTTTAATCATATCAGAAGCCTTTTCTCCAATCATAATTGTAGGAGCGTTGGTATTCCCACTAACTATTGTAGGCATAATTGAAGCGTCCACGACTCTTAGTTTTCCTATTCCGTAAACTTTCAATCTCGGATCTACAACGGCATCTGCATCTGTTGACGGTCCCATTTTGCAGGTTGATGTGGGATGGTAAATGGTGAATGTGAAGTGGCGAATTGAACATTCCCAGTATTCGTCGGTGTCAAAAGCATATTGTCGACAACCTAAAAATAAAGAAATAGATAGTATAGTAAAACTTTTATATCCTTCATATCTCTATTACATCTTTAAGCATCGTCTGTTTTGCCTTGCATATTTATATAAGGCACAGATTAAAGCAAAAATTTGAATTTTGGTTTCGTCAACAGAAATCTCCGGATTTCTACTTACTAGATTTATTTCGACAGGAGAGATTGTTTTTACGTTCAGAGCTTCTGTAAATGGTCGCTCTGATCATTCCTTTTAAGATGAAATACGTATAAGCAAATATAGTGAGGCACTATACGTGAAATCAAATCTTAACTGTCCTTCCTTTTAAATATCTATCATTTGAATTTGCTTGTTTATCATAGGCCTAGAACAAAGGCTTAAAACGATCAATAAACGTTCTGTCAGATCAGTCCGAAAAGCAAACTAGCAGTTAGAACTGACTTATGTTAGAGTTGTGACTGATGCTATTTTAAGTTTAGTTTTTTACTTTTGTCTAGACAAAAGTATGTACAAAAAAAAATTATGCAAGTACAAGTTGCTTTTTGACTTATTAACACTTATACTAACAATATATAGCAATTCTACGTCAGCAAACTAAAAGAAGAATTAGATTAATATTGAAATAATACATTGTAACGATGGCATCACCAGCTGTCGCCGCCGGCTTGCTGCCTGTCTGTAGGTTCAACTTTCCTAGCATCGCCATATTCAGTTTTCGCAGGTATCAACAGGGGATCGTAGCGTCGTTCTCTAGAACAGGGAGCACGCAAAATAGAATTCTATTCTAGTGACGTCACGTTGCCTAGCAACCAGTACGCCTCGTTTTGAAACGATAATTTGGTAGCATGCCGTATCGAAATTACCTTTACCGCTCCCCGTAACAACCTTGTAAAATCGTTTCGATTCTTTATGTCAATACCAATAGTTTAAGGTTAAGTAAGACGTTTATTGGATATTTTGTGCTTTGTGCTCCCAATCCCAAACAAACCAAAATATTCATTTTCAATAGACATGAGGGTAAATGCAGACCATTGGGCAATTTTGTTGGATTTTGCTGAAAAAAATCCATCAATTATTACAAATAGATTTCCAGGATGTAACGGCAAAGAAAAGGTGACAGAACTGTGGAAGCAACTTTCAAATAAACTAAATGCACTTGGATATGGTGAAAAAACTACAGCTGAATGGAAAAAGGTAATAATTGCTTTTGAAGAAAACATTACCAAAAAATATATTTTATTTCAGACGCTAATTGATTGGAAGTCCAAAGTAAAAGGAAAAGCTACTGGTATAAAAACGTATGAAAGCAAGACTGGAGGTGGACCGTCATGTAGTCAACAGTTGTCCTCATATGAACTTACTCTGAGATAGCGCGT
>NW_027312884.1:0-25071 GCF_040954645.1 Diabrotica undecimpunctata
CGCTATCTCAGAGTAATCATACTTGTTACCCTGTTCTATTACCGTTAGTCAAAATTAAGTATATTCCATTTTTATATTTTTAAATTATCATAAATTTACGCTTCAATGTTTATTAATATTTTACATAACTCTTAAAGATATAAAATGAATGCTGGAATGCCAATTAACTTGAACTTGCTTACAAACCACAGTGTTTGTTCGGCATAACAAGTATCCATTTAGGATAAATCCAAATAAACATAATCGTAACTATTGACTTATGCGTACATTCACGTATAAAAATACAAATAAAATGTCGCGTTTATTCGATTTATAACACTGTTAATACAGTGTTAACTCATTCAGCCACAAGAGGACAATCTGTTTAACCCGATATAATGGTCAACACATGTATTTTAATGACCGAGTGTATTTTATTGGGCAGTTTAAATAATCTGAGGTATTTGTTGGGACATTACCGTGATAGCTACCTAAATCAAGACCTTTTCAACGGGTATTAACCAGGGTTTAAACAAGAAAAACGATATGGCTTTTCAGTGACACGGCCGTTTTGAAATATCCGCTAGCCACTGACAGGTGGGGGCCACAGTTGTTCATCATGTTATCACCGGTGATAAATGAGCGGACTGTTTATTTTTTGGAAAAAATCGACGCTTTCTTTAAAATGTTTGCTTAGGGATATTATCCCATATAGAGATCGTTGGCCTTTTATAGCGAGGTTGGCAGTTAATTATACTTTATTTTTCATATGCACTGTCCATCATCTCCAATTTGAATTGCAAAGCGTGGTTTTTTAGTGACAGCAGCTTTTTTTAAAATACTTGTAGATATATGACAGGTAGGGATATATTTTGTTCTCTCATGGTTGTACCATGAGAAACTAATATATCCCTGTGTTTGATAAATGGCCAGGATAATTTTAGAAATAGCTATTAGAAAACTTATCGCTTATATTGTATTCAGAAGGGGAAAACAAATTTCTCTTCTGAGAAAGCTGAGGTTACAGTATATCACGTCAAGTTGACGAGTTTATGTTGGAAATTAAACGAGGGTGTTGTTTTTCTATGTTTTTATTATTGTACAGGAATTTCCATCAAGTAATCGCAAATTTGTTTCCTGCCCCACAAGATCAAGTGTAGCCTAATATGGTAATAGATCCACACGAGTTGTTTAAAAAAGACAAGGCTCTAAACAAGGAATATACAAGTAATAATTCTGATTATGGTAATGGAAGTTCCGATTTCATTTATGATATATTGGACTGTATATAGGACATAAAAAAAAACTACAGACATGGGTTAGACAAGAAGATTCTATCTTACCCAAGCTATTAGAAGATATGTTTCGAACCTTTAGAATGGGGAAATAAAGGAGAGATAATAGACGGCGAAAACCCGAATCACCTGAGAAAAGACAGAGAAGAATTGCAGAAAATGCTATTAGACCTCAATACCAAAATCAAAAGTAATAGGACTAAAAATAAATCTAGCAAAAACTAAATATCAAACATACGAATCTCTAGATATAACTGAGGATAAAACTCTGGACAACAATAATATAGAATAGGTTAAGTCATATTTATATACTTGGGACAAAACACCGAATTAACAATATGCTGCCGATACTGACATTATGGAATTTAACAACAGCACAGTCTACAAACTCCAAGTGACTCAGAGGGCTATGGGAACGGAAAATGCTCAACATTAAGCTCAGCGATCGCAAGTCCAATGAAGAAATAAGAAGTCGAACAAAAGTTACAGACGTAATCCAAAAGATTTATCAAGTTAAAATGGAACTGGACAGGATACATAGGAAGAACGGAAGACAACCGTTGGACGAAGCGAATGATTGACTAATGACATCAAGCGAATAGCTGGTCACTAATGGATGCAAAAAAACAACAAACAGAAATTAATGGTCACACCTAAGCGAGGCTTACATCCGACGCCGACGATGAATGGAATATCTGTTAATGATGATATGGCAATAGACATAAAAATATAGAATATCCCAGCCAAGAACAGAAATTTTAGAGCCTTTCTTATTTGTATAGTCAATATAGCTTCCGATTTCAGCTTATAATTCTTCTTTTTGGAGGTTATTAATCATCATAGCTATCTGTACTTTACTTGCAGCTGCCTCTGAAGAGGTCTACTGAGCTGCCATGAGCTATTCTCGAAGTTTTCTCCAGTGTTCCTCTTACCTGTGATCTTTCTTTGTGTGATTAAGTCAGCATAACAGCATGATATACTACTCCCCACTAATAATATGGCCCAGGTGTTGCAGTTTTGCTCTTTTTAATTTTTTGTAATGACTTCGCATTCTTTTGGTGATTGTATCAGCACTTCGACATTAGTAACTCTTTGAATTCACGGTATTTTAAGTATCCGTCTATAGCACCGCATCTCGAATACGAAACTAATTTATTTGTTTTATCTTTAATGTCCATCTTTTTATGCCGTACAAGAAAAAGTAGATAAAAAGGAGCATTTTAACGCGATCACGATTTGTAAGAATCTTTTACATCTTCATAAAAGCTTGTCTCGCAATTTCTATGCGTTATTCTTATTTGTCTACTTTTTTTCATTGTTCTCATTTATACAAGGTTCCGAAATATCTGTGGTAACTGTTTTCTTCGATGAAAAGTGTCCCCTTGTATATGTCGCTTTGTAATAATCATAAACTCAGTTTTTTTCATGTTTATTTCTAATTCGTGATGAAATACTATACTTCATTTTCATAGGTTTTTGAACTGTTTTCTTGTGGCAAGTTTAAGTTAAATATTGTATTTATATGGAATTAGGCCACAATTGATTATATTAAGAATTACACTTTACATTTGGTTTTTAATGTTTCGGTTTCTAACCAGGAAATCATTGTCGAACAATTTTTTATAAGATTAAAAAAATATATTAAAACCCATAAACATTTAATCAATTAATAAACATGTACAGGTTAACATAATTACTTAACTTATAATTTTTTTAAACGAAACGTCAACAAACACAGTCATGTAAAATATAATTCTCATTACAATCAATTGTGGTTGAATCCCACATAAATATAATATTTACATTCATTGGTCCTGTTTACTAAATATTGTCGTGTACCCTAGACCGTTAGCTAAAATAACGGTGTCATATAAAAATTTTATGTTTATGTTTATGTTTATTTAAAAATTTAAATAAATTTCCAAATTACAACAATCTTATGCACTATTAGATAAAACCAATATCTTCTTCTTCACGTGCCATCTCTGCGACGGAGGTTGGCAATCATCATGGCTATTCTGATCTTAGATGCTGCTACTCTGAATAGTTCAATTGATGTGCATCCGTACCATTCCCTCAAGTTACGCAACCATGAGATTCTTCTTCTTCCTACACTTCTCTTGCCCTGGATTTTCCCTTGTATAATCAATTGAAGTAGGTTGTATCTCTCATTACGCATAACATGCCCCAGGTTATTGCAGCTTTCGTGTCTTGTATGGTTTCCAATACTTCCATTCTTTTGTTGATTCTCCTTCATGACTTCGTTGTTTGTTACATGCTCGATCCATGATATCTTCAGGATTCTTCTATACACCCACATTTCAAATGCTTCCAACTTTTTAGCAGTCGACGCGTTAAGTGTCCATGCTTCTATCCTATAAAGCAGAGTCGAGAAAATATAACACCTTGCCAGCCTAACTCTTAAGTCCAATTTTAGTTCTCTTGCACAAAGTACCGTTTCTCATTTTATTGAAGTTTGTACGTGCTTTCTCTATTCGAACTTTGATTTCTTGGAGTAATCGTTTGTGTAATTAATTATTGTGCCAAGATAGTGGTAGTTTTCAACTTGTTCAAAAGCACTACCGTGAATTGTCAGGCTTTCACCAGTATTTTGGTTTTTGATATCCTCATAATTTGGTTTTCTTGGTGTTTATTGATAATCCATATTCTTCTCCATACTCAACTATCTTGTTCATTAGCTTTTGGGAGGTCTTGGAGGTTGTCTGTTATTATGATAGTATCGTCCGCATATTCTAATGTTGTTAATTGGTGTTCCATTGACCTTGATTCCTGCTGTTTCTCCTTCAAGTGCTCTTTTCATAATTTCTTCAGAGTATGCATTGATTAGTAGTGGTGACAATACACACCCCTATCGCACTCCTCTTTTAACTTCGACTCTTCTTATGTGTATTCATTAATGCGTACGTGTGCCTGCTGTTTATAATATAGATTTGTTATAATTCGAAGGTCATTGTGTTGTAGTTGTTTTGCTTTGAGGATGTCCATTAGCTCTTTGTGGCGGACTTTGTCCGAAAGCTTATATCAACCAATATATACAGCAAGCAATAATAACAGAAGATGATATAGATCTGAAGTGGACCAATATAAAAAACTTGATGGAAAAAAGCAGCATTAGAAACCTAGACAGAAGGAACAACTTTTTAATTGCACTTCTTAACAAATCTGAGGGAAGGTATGACAAAATAAATGCCGTAAAAGAACAAAAATGGAAATTATTATTATAAAAGAGTATGGTATCTCAGATATTCCAGAAGCATAGTCTGACAAACTACTACGAAGATCGTATTACATTTCAAGGACTAAAAAAAACACTACTTAATAGGACTAAGACCGCAGAGCCGCCACAGGACTAGATGGATTAAATGCGAATTATTGAAATATGAAAAACTATTAATAAAATGCTTGAATAATTATTCGTAAGAATTTAAAATATCCTTTTTGGGAGCGATAAAATCTGTGTTGAGATCTAACAAATTTGCTTCAACATCATCTTTCCATTTTTCTGGGTACGGTCTATTGGTTTTCTACTATCTGGTGACTAAAAAAATACTGTTTTTTTAATACTCTGTTGTCCTTTGTCGTATCACATGTATCACATGACCTACCCATCTTTTATCTCTCTAATGTTTTCACTAACACATACAAATTTAGCATTGCGGCTTCTTCTCCAGTTTACTATTATTTTGTCTCTTTAAAATAATATTCTGAGCATTTCTTTCAAATATCATCAGCTCATTTATTTCCCGTTGATTGAGGGTCCAGGTTTTCACTGCATTAAGTAAAAACTAGACGGATAATTGACTTGAATAATGTTAGTTTGTCAAAGTATACTTTGAGAGATTAACAACGTAGATATCAGGTATTGTTGAAAGAGAGTATATTACTCTATTTCCCAGTAAGTTATTCTTGCTATCATCTCTTTTTCTAGATGATTATGAAGATACTTAAACTCCTTTACTACTTTGAAATTGTATCTAATTCTAGACCTTTGATTTTTGGTCTACCATGTCTTTCTTTGAATTTTCTTTTTTATTTCTTTAATTTCAATAAAAATTCGAAAGATACAATATTTCGGGTCATGTAATGAGATATCCAGACAGGTATAACCTTCTACACCTCATAATACAGGGTAAGATCGCCGGAAGGAAAGAAACATCCTGGCTCCGAAATTTCCGAGAATGGTATCAAGAGACCACCGCTCAATTATTAGATCCGCCGTAAACAAAGTTATTATTGCCAATATGATCGCCAACGTTCGATATTCGGACAAGGTAGTGAAAGAAGAAGAAGATGTATTTGATGTATTTCTTATTTTTCTTTATTTATTAGGAGACCAAGATTAGCTACTTCCTCTTGGAATTGTGACATTTCTCTTGTAGAATGATGACATAGAGCAACTATATCTATGTCATTAGAAAAAACTAACATCAGTTTTGACCCTTGATTGGCAAAACCCTCTGTCAACTACGACGATATTTTAACTTACTGCATGTTCCAACAGCAAGGGTGACAAGAGGTCTCCTTGCCTTAGTCCCTGATGTTATTCTAAATGGCGCTAATGTACTGTTTCCTATTTCTACCTGCGAATATAATTTTTTTAAGGCACATTTGACTTAGCTCCTCTAATTTTCTTGGTATTCCTATTTCGAGCATTACTAGCCATAGCCGGCTTCTTTTTATGGAATCATATGCGTGCTGAAAATCTATGAAGAATTTGATAAACATTCCGGTTTGAAGGATAAATCGGCAATAACTAATAGAAAAACTAGGATCCATGAACCTACAGTATGAATAAAATTAATTCAACTATTTAAATCACGTAAGTTTATTGTATCGTTTAGCTGTCCCTATGACTTTTACCAAGAAGCGGGTCAGTAATGGAGAATTTATTTTTTATTTTGCGTATTGGCATACATAACAAGAACACATAATTAAAAATCTAGTATATCAATATAAATCTAAAACATTTTCTTTTCTTCTTTACGTAGTTATTCATATTCCTCCTCTGCTTGTCGGATTCTGTATCCCTGATGCATCAGTATATATGCTCTATTTTTTCTCTTTATTATAATCTTACATTATTCGTCAAACCAGTTATCATTCTTGTTCTTCTTTGTTTACTTTCCCAGGCCTAATAATTCTTCAGCTGCTTGATTCATCATGTTTCTGCACCTTCCCACTCTTCATTTATATTTTCATGTTTTAATATGTTTTCTAGTTATGTTTTTTATATTCTCTATTTTTGTTCGTATCTTTGAGGTCCTTCTACATTGTATCGGTCATATTTAAAATCAATTTCATTTGTTTTTATGCAAAATTTTGGCCCTTACTATACTGTCGACTCAGTAGTGATCAGAATCTGCTTTTGCTCCTCCCCTGGCGCGGACGTTTATTATACTCGACTCGTTTATTGAGTCTACCTTAACATGATCTATACTATTTAATGTAAGTCTGTCTGGTTATTTCCAGGTGCCTTTGTGTATATCTTTTCGAGGGAAATTAAAATTATATAGTCGATTCCATAATAACTACTATGGATAAAGAAGAAGACATTTGTGACAGGCAGAGCATCAAAAACATTTATTTTGTTGGACTGTGTTATCATTTCTGTTCCATACCATGCAATTTAAACGTTTACTTTGTATTCCCAATTCTTCCTTTTGCAGAATTTTCGGGTTTTTAATTGATGCTTGTAAAATAAAAGTTTTGCATCGTTGCGTAGTAGCAGCAATCGTTGATTTAGCTGCTAATGCAGCAGTTATTTCATACTGTTATGTCTTTATTCTGTTATGTAAATACATTTCGACATATTGTTACATATTTATTTTCGCTATTTAATAGACTAACTCTGTTATTTTGACACTCAAGAAAATTAAATTTTTATCAGAAATAAACTTTAAATCTGAATAATTGCTTTTCGCTCTCTTTATTACGAAGTAATCAATTGCGTGGAGGATTGTATTTGTAACAATATGATTCACGAAAACTTATTTTATAAAATAGATCTGATATATTGTATTATTTGTGTTATTATATAATGATCGAATTCGAAATTTCCGATAATTCATGATTGACACGGGATTTCGGGTATTTTCGGCCAGTTGGGACGCGTGGTTTTGGATGACTAATTTTCATTTTTTGTTTGCTAGAGTTATTATATTAATAAGATTATTATATTAAGGTAATTCTTCAGAACCTACTTTACTACTATGTAGATTACCAGTTACATCTCTCATTTTGAAGGATTTCATAATAGTCGAGGGCTAGTTCGAGTCGAGGGTAGAGGTTTGTTTTTTAAGTACTGATTTTAACACACAACTTTTTTGTTTATTTAGTTATATGATATTTTCACTAAATCTTCGACAGATTCTAAAAACTTGCTTTTTCAGGCCATCTTTTGTTTCCACAAAAAAATTACGTTGCTTAGTCTGCAAAAAACACACTGGTTTCTAAGTTGTTCTGTAGATTATATCCTAGGTTAAGAAAGAAAAATTAATGCTCGTAAAAAGCTGTTTTTATATTTTTTAACGTGCTAGTTCTTCAATTTGTTCTATTTTCTGGATTCAATGTTTGGGTCTATGTGTTTTAGTAATGGTGAACTGTTCTATTGCAAATATGCCAGCTTCATTTCTTCCGCTAGCGTTTTGACCTTTGTTTTAAACCATGATGTTACTCTATTTTTAAATTTTAGCTTGTTAGATAATGTAGTTCGATAATCAAGCAGAAGATTGTGATCTTATAGTATTTTGCATATAGAAGGCCTATAGAGGAAATTTTTCAGTGTGCTATTATGTAATTTAGGTAGATTTTTGATCACTAGTATTCGAAAATGTATATTAGTGCTGTTATTTATATTCAGAATGTGTAATATTTCATTTTTGACGTAATATATGACAAAATGTATCAAATAATCCCTGTGTTATTTACTTATAGGCTCGTGATATCGTTATCAAATATGTTTAAGCGATATTTCATCATTTATCATCTACTTTATTTTGTTATAGAATACTTCTGTTTTTTCTCACAACTCTGATATATCAGGACATACACACTGATTAGTAAAAAAAAGATTACTCAGCTTAATTATCCGTATGATAATTCTTCGTTTATATCGTACAGAGCACATAAATATCTGACTACTTATTTTTTATTAGTTTCTATAATTATATTTTCCATTATAGTATGACTTGATGATCTTTTCCATTCCATAAAGTAATTTTTGCACACATTATTAGTGATATAATATCCAATTTTCATAAATATTTTATATTCACGATGTATATATATTATATATATATATATATTATAAATATATATATATATATATAATATAATATAATATATATATATATATATATATATATATATATATATATATATATATATATTTACATATATATGTTTATTTTAAAGATTTTATTTAAAATGATTTTCATACTTTGCAATCACTTCCTTTTTTGATATTGTGAATATTTTGAATATTATACAAACTTGGTTTTTAAACACAAAAGAGTTTTTATCAACACAAACCGACCCCATACGTCAAATACAATAGGCCCACTCGCATGTATTTTTTATCAATCGAAAGGGGCACAAGAGGGTGGAGGGTACGTAAACCGCTCGGGGGGCGGCAAACTGTGCATCGGGAGGCAGACAATAACCCCGCGGGGGTGCCTTGTATTGTGTAAATAATTGGAAACAGTGGTCATGAGCGAGGCACCTGATAACAACCTTGTAGGGAAGATTCCACCCTCACTTCCCTCTTTATAAATACCCATTACTTGACTAATGTACCCTAAGAATTCCTACGTGGTTCTTCATTGTGATTTAATCGCCCTTTGGATGGGAAGTTATTGCTGTTTTATTTATAAAGATAATACATTACTTTTTTTCCTCCAAATATTTTACAATAAAATGAAATATACACAAATAAAGTATACACTTTTTAGTATAAACATATTATTATTTACTTGTAATAAATACACAATATACGAGTATATATATATATATATACTATATATATATATATATATATATATATATATATATATATATATATATATGAAGTAACAAGAAGTCCAGAGACCTCTCTGATAGTAAATTAGGTGAACCGCAAATTCAAAGCCTCTTACTAGAGACTTTTAACGACGCCAGAAGTATCTTTTTACTTCAACATGCATCTACGATTCACCTTTGAAAATTACTATCTTTTTCGCTCTTTACGTAGAGAAAGACGTTTAAATGAAAGTAAAAGATTGCATTTCATTTCAATCGGAACTCCACCATTGCTCTACACGTGTTTCGAGTTATTCAACTCATCATCAGGAGCACTTGTGGAAGTTCAACTGAAATGAAATGCAGTCTAGTATTTGGATATTATCACCAAAATAACAGCCAGGTACGCTAGCAGCGACATCTATATGAAGTAACAAGAAGTCCAGAGACCTCTCTGATAGTAAATTAGGTGAACCGCAAATTCAAAGCCTCTTACTAGAGACTTTTAACGACGCCAGAAGTATCTTTTTACTTCAACATGCATCTACGATTCACCTTTTGAAACTCTTTCTCTACGTAAAGAGCGAAAAAGATAGTATAATTTCAAAGGTGAATCGTAGATGCATGTTGAAGTAAAAAGATACTTCTGGCGTCGTTAAAAGTCTCTAGTAAGAGGCTTTGAATTTGCGGTTCACCTAATTTACTATCAGAGAGGTCTCTGGACTTCTTGTTACTTCTATAGATGTCGCTGCTAGCGTACCTGGCTGTTATTTTGGTTATAATAACCAAATACTAGACTGCATTTCATTTCAGTTGAACTTCCACAAGGTGCTCCTGATGATGAGTTGAATAACTCGAAACACGTGTAGAGCAATGGTGGAGTTCCGATTGAAATGAAATGCAATCTTTTACTTTCATTTAAACGTCTTTCTCTACGTAAAGAGCGAAAAAGATAGTAATTTTCAAAGGTGAATCGTAGATGCATGTTTGAAGTAAAAAGATACTTCTGGCGTCGTTTAAAGTCTCTAGTAAGAGGCTTTGAATTTGCGGTTCACCTAATTTACTATCAGAGAGGTCTCTGGACTTCTTGTTACTTCATATAGATGTCGCTGCTAGCGTACCTGGCTGTTATTTTGGTTATAATAACCAAATACTAGACTGCATTTCATTCAGTTGAACTTCCACAAGTGCTCCTGATGATGAGTTGAATAACTCGAAACACGTGTAGAGCAATGGTGGAGTTCCGATTGAAATGAAATGCAATCTTTTACTTTCATATATATATATATATATATATATATATATATGGGTAGGTGGGGGCAAAAAGTCCGCATGGGGTAAGAATCCGCACACGCTTTCTAGATGACAGAGCGAATATATTAACTTGATTCACACATGGATCGGTCAGTACCTTTCGAACAGCGCTGTAGATTATACACGTGTTTCGTGCGGCGGTAGTTAACGAAAATATGAGGGTAAGTTTTAAATTTTGCTGTTCTATTCTAATTTTTTTATTCTTCTTTTGAAGATTGTATGTGTTAAACTATTTTTCTAAAAAGTCTTTTAACTAATTTATGTAAGCCGGTTTATTGCAAATAATGTTAAGACACAAAATCTTAATTTGAGGTTAGTTTGTTCCAAACAAGCCTAGCTAAATTAATAGTGAACTTTGGGGTAAAAGTCCGCATGTCGGAAGGGGCAAAGATCCGCATGCGGATTTATGCCTCATTAAGGAAGTTTTTGTTTATTATCTAGAATTTTACTTATTTCATAAAGTATTTTTTAGAAGTTGTATAAATTACGTTTTTGTTTGTTTGTTTGTAAAATTACGTTTTTGTTTTAGGACGTACAAGAGAAAAAATGAGAACCTAAGACCATTACAGACGATGTTTTTATGCAGGCTAAACATTTAAAGGAAAGGGGTCTATCAACACGAGAAATAGGTAGAACTCTTGGCTATGAAGAATCTACCATTCGAAAGAGGCTAAAAGCGGACAGAAGCGTTAATTTCTTGGGTAGATTTCGACCTGTATTTACTCCAGAACAGGAAAAGCAAATAGTGGACCCATTGTAAAGCTTTAGACTTACGTTTCTATGGGCTCACCCTAATCGCTTCGTTTTCTGGCATATCAGTTTGCAGAACGAAATGGTATTCAGCATCAATTTTCTAAGCAATCAAAACTAGCAGGTAGAGATTGGACTAGAAATTTTATGAAACGAAACCGCCTTTCACTACGTACACCACGAAAAACCAGTGTAGCTAGGACCATGGGGTTCAACAAACATCAATTGACACAGTATTTTCAAAATTTAAAATCTGTCTTGGAGAAATATAAATTTCCAGCGAATAAAATCTACAACATGGATGAGACTGGTCTACAAACAGTGCCAAATAAATTACCTAAACATGTTGCTCCCACTGGAAAAAAAGAAGTAGCAAAAAATGTAGCTGCAGAGCAAGGAAGAACTGTGACAGCTGCATGTTCTATGAGTGCAACAGGACACTATGTTCCACCATTCTTTATTTTCGCACGCAAAAGACTAAATCCTCTTTTGATAAAGGACGCTCCAACTGGTTCTGTTTTGGCTCGCCGCTATCTCAGAGTAGTTTCTTCAATTTTTGGAGCACTTTCGCAAATATACAAATCCTTCCGCTGAAAGCCCAGTGCTATTAATTTTGGATAACCACATATCCCATACCACTCTAGAAGCCATCACTTACCGCAAAAAATAATAACATCCATTTGCTCAGCCTCCCACCTCATAGCAGCCATCGAACTCAACCACTGGACAGAAACTTTTTTAGGCCATTAAAAGCTTACTATGATGATTTGTGTGATAATTGGACCACATCTAATCCCGGTCAAGTAGTCACAGAATACCACGTCGCTGGATTATTTAAGCAGGCCTATGAGAAAACTGCTACTATAGAAAAAGCTGTTAATGGATTTAAAATGACAGGTATTTTCCCTTCAGATGAAAATATCTTTACTGAAGAAGATTTTTTACCTTCTTCAGTAACTGAACAAGAGCAAGAAGAAGTAGATGATCTTGACCGAAATAATAAAGATACACAATTAAGAATTGTATTTGACGAAGACAAAAGTCAGGAAAATGACAAAGCAGAAGAACTAAATAGTAAAGCAGAAGAAGCAAGTGGTGAAGCAGAAGAACGAAATGTTGAAAATCTACCAGATAGAGCTAGCATTTCAAGTAACCGGGAATCAAAACCCGGAAGCTCGAAAAATGAAATGTCTACTACGTTACCGTCAGATATCATTCCGTTGCCAAAACTAACAAAAAAGAGAAAACGAACAAGAAAAGGATTGAAATCTACACTTCTGACATTCTACTCCACATAAAGAGCAAATGGAAATCTCAGAGCTGGAGAAGAAATACAAAATAAACGAGAAAAAAAGGAAGGAAAGCATTAAGGAAAATAAAAATACAGTAAGAAAAGTATTTGAAGAAAAACAAAATATACTAAATAAATAGGAATATGAATATTCTTCTGACTCGGACGCGCAAAATATCACTTCATGATAGTAGCAGCAATTCAAGTTTTTCTGAAAGTGATGCTGATAATGAATTATCCGAATTAAGTCCAGGAGAGTTTGCTATAGTAAAAAGTTTACGGCAAAACCAAGGACTCATTTCGAATGTATGTTATGCGAATTACTGTAATAGTAGATGAGGGTTACAGTGGTATTTATTATATGAAAGGGCACCCAATACAATGCGTTTTTCAGAAACTGAAGAAGAGTTTTTTGTTTAACAAGACAGACATTATAAGGAAACTTTCCAAGCCATTGCTAGGCAGTTCTGCTAGATTTAAGGACTTTGTGAGCTTTTCAACCGATTTAAGTGATTTAATGTTGCACTAGTTGTAACCTAAAAAGTGTTTCAGCTTTTAAAAATTTCTTTTATTTTTTATCTTTTTGTGTTTAGGTCATATATTACTTGTTTGTATGTTTATAAGTTTTTTAGATCATGTTTTTGACAAAATAAAGATTTTTATTTGATACGTTGTTAATTTTTATTTTTATAAAATTATTTTTATTCAAAGGGGGCAAAGATCCGCTATGCGGACTTTTGCCCCAATTAATGGGGCAAGAATCCGATTTGTAAAATATTGTACTTTCCGCTATAGTTTTTTTTCTTACAGCTGTTTAGCTGTTGTTTTATATTTAGAGCTAAGGGCATTAGTTTATCCTAATGGCCTGACAAATTTAATATACAAATTTACAGTCTTTATTAAGTTATCTTAAAATGACTAAACTATATACCAGATTGTAAAAAATATTTTTTTTTATGCAACAATATGTATCTTACTGTTTGTGTATGTCCCCCCGCTAATAACCCTTAGTGGTTGATGCGGGTGTATTTGTTTAAATAAAAAAAAAAAAAAAAAAATTTAATATGTATACTGCAATCAAAAGTGTGGCAAATATTGCATATATATAAAGTGCGGACTTTTACCCCCACCTACTATATATATATTGATATGATTGGTGTTTATAGAAAATAATTTATAAGTTACACTACTAGATATATTAGATATAAAAAGTATTTGGTTATTTTAATAAGTTATATACTATAGAATTTTATAAAAATATATTTATGTGAGGGCATTTTTTAAGAAATTAGCATATAAAAAGTATTTTTTTAGTAATTATGATGTTGTAGATATATTTAAGTGAGCCATGTGACTAGGCAACCAGATATACATACTCTGAAGTGACGTTTAAGAATAATTACGAATATAAAGTGGGGTTATAATAATAATGTTAGTTTAAAATGTTTAATTTATATATATTTACTGATTTGAGTGTTTATTCTGATCTGAAAAGCCTAAATGCCAACAAAATTCTCAATAGATAAGTAAGGAATTCTCTAGATCACCGGAGATGGCTTTGTTTGCGAAATGGTTTGTTCCAGAAAATTCAGACATGTATTTAATAGAACAAATGGAATATGATTTCTTACCAGATGGTTCTGGAACATCCAAAAAGATATAAATACCCGGTGATTTGGATTCAAAGCAGTCAGAAAGTTTAAGTCAAGCAGTCAGAAAGTTTAGTAAGAAATATGAAAGTTAGTTGGAGTCAGTCAATCAGTTACAAATAGTCCAATTGTTTAATATAGTGAGTTAAATGAAGATTAAAAATTATGCATATATTTTAATGCACATTTATAATTATACACAAATAATTATTGAAGATTATAAAAGTATATTAGAATAATATTGGATGGATATTGGAAGGAATTAAAATTATATTATGATTGGAGATTAGTATAAATCAACTTATAATAATTGGATATTGGTATATTGAAAAGAAGAATAAATATAAATGCTGTTTGCTGGTTTGCTTGGTGGTTTATAAATGCTGGTGAAGAAAAATATATCTTAAATTGGTAGAAGCTGATAATTGGAAAAAGTATTTCACAAAAACAAGGATAACCGAAGTACGAAGACATTCAGTGGTGATTAGAATCTATATAGTGGAAAACAGTTCATATTAGGCATTCAGTGAAAGAAAGGTACAAACTTTTGTTAATATAATTTAGTTAGTGTCATAACAATTTCAATTTTGAAGATAGTTTGCTTTAAATTTTACATTGTCTATAGAATTTAATTAGTTTTATAAGAATATCAATTTAAAGATAGTTTATTTTAAATTTACATTGGCTAGGTTAGATATATATGTGTGTTTCATAATAGTTATAATAAAGATAATTTAAAAAAGTACTTACAAACTAATTCTTTGAGAACCGTGATAAAAACCCTATATTATTAAAAAATACTCAATGCTCATCATTCAAACAAACAATACATCATAACAATATATATATATATATATATATATATTGAATTTGAAATTTCCGCGGGAGCTATATGTGGTTTCAGTTGTTTTCCCGGGTTTGACTCCCGCGTTAAATATTTTTGGTTTTTAGAAAAACCATTGTTTTGACGACGTTTCGGCAAGGTCACACTTGCCATTGTCAAGTCAGATTCTGCTTCGTCTTGATGTTCGCCTGTAACATCAAGACGAAGCAGAATCTGACTTGACAATGGCAAGTGTGACCTTGCCGAAACGTCGTCAAAACAATGGTTTTTCTAAAAACCAAAAATATTTAACGCGGAGTCAAACCCGGAAAACAACTGAAACCATATATATATATATATATATATATATAGATATGAAGTGACAAGAAGTCCAGAGACCTCTCTCTGATAGTAAATTAGGTGAACCGTAAATTCAAAGCCTCTTACTAGAGACTTTTAACGACGCTAGAAGTATCCTTTTACTTCAACATGCATCTACGATTCACCTTTGAAAATTACTATCTTTTTCGCTCTTTACTTAGAGAAAGACGTTTAAATGAAAGTAAAAGATTGCATTTCATTTCAATAGGAACTCCACCATTGCTCTACACGTGTTTCGAGTTATTCAACTCTTCATCAGGAACACTTGCTAGTAAGAGGCTTTGAATTTGCGGTTCACCTAATTTACTATCAGAGAGAGGTCTCTGGACTTCTTGTTACTTCGTATAGATGTCGCTGCTAGCGTACCTGGCTGGTATTTTGGTTATAAATTACCAAATACTAGACTGCATTTCATTTCAGTTGAACTTCCATATTGACATGAAATGCAATCTTTTACTTTCATTTAAACGACTTTCTCTACGTAAAGAGCGAAAAAGATAGTTATTTTTAAAGGTGAATCGTAGATGCATGTTGAAGTAAAAGGATACTTCTAGGGTCGTTAAAAGTCTCTAGTAAGAGGCTTTGAAGTTGCGGTTCACCTAATTTACTATCAGAGAGAGGTCTCTGGACTTCTTGTTACTTCGTATAGATGTCGCTGCTAGCGTACCTGGCTGTTATTTTGGTCATAATAACCAAATACTAGACTGCATTTCATTTCAGTTGAGAACAACTTGGCTGTGAGACTTCCTGCCGTACGGACACATATCACAAACTAGCACCTCTCACCACTAAGTCTAAGCGACTAACAGAGTACCCCAATTCAATTTGGTCGGATGACGAACTGAATTGTTCAAATCTGAATGTTGAATTTTCTAACAATTTTGTAAATCAGGATATCTCTGATTTAGTCTTTTTCAAGACTAAAGAAGTAGATAAAACTGAGGTTTTTTCGAAAATAACTAATTTATCCAATCCTTTCCGAAGGGATTTTCCAATCCACAGACGTCTTTTCAAGACAAAGAAAACCAGGCCCACCTCCCGAAGAGGTGGTGGACCCGCCCAGGACCAGTTACAAAATAACGACTCGACCCAGACAACTCCAGGACAAGAGATATTGGAAATATTGTCTCAAAATAACATCGAAATCATGGAGGAAGAACCATTCCAGACGGTGAAGTGTAATAGAAGAAACTCGAGAGATTACATTCAAGGGGCCAGACAAAGAACTTCCACCTCAACAAGCGCGGGAACCTCCGGATCCGGACTTGTGACCAGGAACCGTTACCAAATACTTGAGTCGGTGAGTATAGAAGAGAACTCAGGTGTCAAGAAGAAGGAAAGAATCCCCCAACAGTAATTGCAGGCCAAATAGGAAGTTATTCTACGTTTATAAAGGAAATCAGGGAACTACTTGGACACAATAACTTCCAAATCGCTCCAGCAAGAAAAGCAGGTACAAGAGTTTTCACCAGAAATAATCGAGACTACGAGAAGTTGAAACAAGACTTCATCACTACCAGCACAGCACTTCACACATATACGAAAAAATCTGAAGTTACCAAGAAAATCGTAATAAAGGCAGCACCAGGAATGGACTTAGACGATGTAGAGGCAGAGCTCAGAGAACAGGGAATAGTCGCCAAAGTAACCGAAATGAGGACCAGGCAGCAAGGAAAAACCAGCAGATCATACCTTCTCCAAGTAGATAAACAGCAAGACCTAAAAGAAGTCAAGAGGATAAACGGCCTCCAAAACATACGAGTAAGATGGGATACATATGCCAAACCAACCAGAGTCACGCAGTGCTTCAATTGCCAAGAGTTCGGACATCCAGCCAGGAATTGCTATAAGACACCCAGATGCATGAAGTGCGCCATGAACCACCCAACCAGGACCTGCCCTCTACCCAAAGGAAAGGTCAATAAAGTCAAGTGCTGCAACTGCAGAGAAGATCATACATCCAACAACCCAATGTGCAGGAAGCACATAGAATATTTGAACCAGCAAGCGCAGAGAAGAGCGAGAAGCCAACCACAACCCAAAGTGGCACCTCCACCGCACCCATCAGCATTCAGGACCATCACCAGCGGACTATCCTACGCTCAATCAGCAAGAGGGAACCAACAACAATCCACAAGTCACTCAGAAGGCATCAAGAACACATGAGCCGAAATTAACAAAATAGTAAACGTAGAAAAAATGATGGCACTCCTCCAGGATATGAAGAGAGAACTTTTAGCAGCAAAATCATTCACTGAACACGCAATGATTTTCATGAAATACGAAGACATCTATAATGCCGCTTAAGCACCTCAAGATACTCTAACTCAACATAGCTTCACTAAGGTTACGAATTAACGAACTGCGGGAAACGGTAATAAGACATACTCCAGATGTCATATGCCTTTCAGAAACACTCTACATGACGACCACACAGCTGCCAAGAATTACAAACTACGATGGATATGGAAGGAGAGATATACCTAACAAAAGAGGAGTGGCAATCTATGTTAAAAATAACATAGAATGGAATCAGGTTGTATTAGAAACTAATCAATTTGAAAATGTAGGTATTAAAGTAGGTACTACTAATATTTTTTCTATTTACAGGAAGAAGGGAGAAAATCCAGCTCTTGAAGAATTAGATGCCATGCTTAACTCAGCAACAACCGTAGTGCTAGCCGGAGATTTCAACGCTCAACATACATCATGGGGATGCAACTCGGATACAAGAGATGAAACAATAATACTAAGGTACTGTGAAGACAGAAACAAGATGTTATTCGCACCAGACGAACCGACAAGAACCAACCCTATAAGAGGACAAAACAACTCAACGTTGAACTTTTTCATCACTAAAGAAGTTATTATGGAAGATGTCAGGACCAACTTCGAATGCAGTTCGGATCACAAACCAGTTACAGGACGGATGACATCCAGAGTAGATCTTCCCACTATAGAACCAGTCGAAAGATGGCGTTGGAAGGATGCAAATTGGCCAAACTACAGAAGACAACTCAACCAAATCGAGATGAAGAGGGAATTCCAATCTACAGAAGAAGTCGAAAGAAAAATTGAAGAGATAACAAGAAAAATTCAACAAGCCATGGAAGACAACATACCAAAATCTATACCGAACAACAAAGGACTCATCATCCCAACCGAACTACAGGACCTAATAAAGGACAGAAATAGGGCCAGAAAAGCATTCCAGAGAACAAGAAGACAGGAATTCAAGGAATACGGAGATACACTATCTGAAAAAATAAGGGTAAGACTGAGAAGTCTTACAGAAAACCAATGGCACAACAACATTAGAAAAGCTGAAGAAAATCAAGGAAATATATGGAAGATGCTGAAAGCCAAGAGAAGAGGAAAACAAAAGATGCCACAAATTATAGACAATGACGGAATACACTTTGAAACCCAAGAAAAAGTGGATGCAATAGCAAGAAAAATGGCAGACATAGGCAGAATCAGGACATGTCAGACGCAAGAACAAGAGAAGAAGTCAACAATGAATACAACAGGATCAAAAGAAGAAATGAATTCATAATAGAAGAAGAAGACTACACCAGCCCTAACGAAGTTTCCAAAATTATCAGGACACTTAAAGGAAGCAGAGCATCAGGTCCTGAAGGAATTCACAACATCACCCTCAAGGAACTACCAAAGAAGATTATAGTACAACTGTACTATATCTTCAAATTCTGCCTAGAAAAAGGACATTTCCCAAACAACTGGAAACACGCCAAGATTATCCCACTACTAAAACATAGGAAGGATGGAAGAAGACCAGAAAGTTACAGGCCAATATCTCTCCTCGAAACAATAGGAAAAATACTGGAAAAAATCATTTACAAAAGACTGACGAAACATGCAGAAAGAAGAAATATTATACAAGAAGAACAATTCGGATTCAGAAAAGGAAGGAATTGCGAACTTCAGCTAGCAAGAATTATCAGCGATACGAAGATAAGATTCAACAGAAAACAAAGGACAGGATTAGCTATACTGGATATAGAAAAAGCATACGATACGGTTTGGAAAAAGGCACTAATCTTCAAGATGGACAAAGCTGGTCCTCCTCATTACTTAATCAATGTTTGTGATATGTATTTATCTAATAGAACTTTTCAAGTTTCAGCTGACCAAAAGATTGTTCTGAAGCTATTTTCTTGTGGCATTTTAAATTAATTACTATTTAACTGGAATAAGCCACAATTAAAGGTTAAAATACGTTTATTGACGTTTCAATTTCCACTTCGGAAATCGTTCTCAGAGAACGATTTCCGAAGTGGAAATTGAAACGTCAATAAACGTATTTTAACCTTTAATTGTGGCTTATTCCCAGTTAAATAGTAATTGACCAAAAGATGTCAACGATACAAGAAATTCAGGAAGGGATGCCTCAGGGCAGTATTCTCTCACCCATCTTATACAATATTTTTGTTTCAAATCTACCAACTGATCCAAAAACCTCAACAGCACTTTACGCAGACGATACAGCAGTGTATGCAACCGGAAAAGATGACAAGAATAATCAGAAATATGGAAAACCACCTTGGAAAAATCACGGAGTTCACAGACAAATGGAAGAAAAAAATCAATGCAGAGAAGACTCAATTCATCATTTTTACTCAGGAACATAACCCACCAGTACACGAAATCACAGTAGGAGGAAACAGGATCCAAGCAGGAGACGCAGTCAAATACCTAGGAGTTCACCTCGACAGAAAACTCAACTTCCGGTTGCATACACAAAAAACAAAGGTAAAAGCTAATGCTGCTAAAAAACTAATACTCCCCTATATTTTCAGGACCAGTCCACTAACGAAGGCCAAGAAGATCCAGTTGTACCAGGCCTACGTTAGATCGGTGATACTATATGCAGTCCCAGTTTGGAGTTCAATAGCGGAGACCAACTGGAGGAGACTTGAAGCCACAGAGACATCATGCTACCGAATCATAGACGGATCAACATGGGAAGAAAGAATATCCAATTCAACTATCAAAGAAAGGCTCCAGTACACACCACTGAGGGAGGTGGCTGAGAAAAGGACAAGATACTTCTTCCACCAGGCCACAAGAAGACTCCGAAAGACCAGGGACATCCACGAGAAAAACAGGAACCAGAGGATATACCGAAGCACCCATAAGCTGATCGACCACCTGATCAGGGTCTAGCCGGATGGTTGCCGAAGAACAGCCAACCAGGGAAGTAGGTACGATGCCACAAAAAGTACTTACAGAAGACGACGTCAGGATGCCACCAGCAGAAGTCCAGGAAAAATGACCAGGAAAAATGACCAATATCAGGCGGTGCAAGAGCGGGACGTCGTGAAGAAGAAAAAGAAATAGGGTAAGTGCACCAGTTGTTGGCCATGTGCTAGTTATTGGCCTACTAATATGTTTTGATTAGAATTAGGAAAATGTTGGTATTTTGTTAATTCTAACTACTTTTTTTAAGTTTGGCAACATGTCTCCTAGAGTATGACACATCTAGTTTCAAGGTAACCATTAAATTTTAGTCAGTATTCGATGTTGAATGAGACACTGTTCTGTGCCGCTAGTTTGCAACCGAAATTTTGTTATTTACCTATAGAAACTTGTGTTGGTCGGTAAGTACTATATACTGCAATTTACTTTCTACTTTATATTTTATGTTTTTGTGAGAATATAGTGTATGTCCTGTTCCAAACTGCATAACGAATATAACGTTATTTATACAAATAACGTCAATTTTAAGGTGGCTAACTACTAATGCATGAAATTATCAATGTATCAGTTATTGGCCTAGATGGCCAATAACTGAAACATTAGATTTTGTAAGAATCTAGTGATTGACATATGTTAATAACTAGCGTTTTATATGTGGCCAATAACTAATTATTATAAATTGTTTTAGAAAATATGCCAAAACGATCTAAAACTGAAAACAATTATAAAAAAAGTATTCCGAAGACGATGTTAAAAAAGCGTTAGAGTTAATTAAAAATGGTATCACTGAGCGAGAAGCCTCAAGAACTTTTAATATTCCCAAAGCCACTATAAGTTAGTGGAAAAGTGAAAAATTTCATTACAAGATAACCCATGGACCAGATCCATTTCTTTCGAAGGATGAAGAGGAACAACTGAAACTCTGGGTTTTTCATTGTCAAAATAGAGGATTTCCTGTTCGTGTTGACGACATTAAGGACTCCGTTAAATCATTGTTAGAGAGTAACCATTGAGATAATCCATTTGTTGAAAATAGACCAGGTAGAACATGGCTATCAGCATTTGTAAATCGCAATCCCAACATTTCGCTAAGGACTTCAGAGGGAGTGACATCAGCAAGTTCAAACATTTACCAAAGGGATATTACCAAATGGTTTGACACAAAATCACAATATAACACACAAGGACATAAAATCTTATCTAAATAAAAAAGGACTTTCAGACTTTCTTCAAGACCCAACAATAATCTTCAATGGTGACGAGACATGTTTTTATCTATGTCCCAAAATTAAAAAGGTTTTGGCTATGAAGGGTTCCAGAAACGTCTATGAAATTGAAGATAACCCAAAGGTTAACTTAACAGTTATGTTCACATTTTCTGCAATATGCAATATTTTACCTCCTATGATAATTTATCCCCATAAAAGATTGCCAAATGATATACTAAGTGCTGTGCCGAAATTCGTGGGGTATTGGTTTAACTGAAAATGGTTGGATGGACAACAAAAACTTTTATGAATATATTGGAAATATATTTAATCCTTATTTAGATCGAAATAATATTACACGTCCGGTGATACTTTTTGTTGATGGGCATAAAACCCATTTAACTGTACAGACAAGTCAACTTTGTACAGATTTAAAAATTATTTTAGTAGCTTTATATCCTAATCCCACTAGATTATTGCAACCAGCGGATGTGGCTTCATTTAAGCCTCTAAAAACTTTTTGGAACAAAGCTGTGCTTCAGTTTAGGAGAGACAACCCCCAAAAAGTGTTAACGAAAGTACAGTTTGCCCCTGTTTTAAAAGATGTTATCAGAAGTGGGTTTAGGGCATGCGGTATATTTCCTTGGAATTCTTTTGCTCTTGACTATTCAAAATATCTTGGGAAATAATTTGAAACTGAAGATAATCTGGATGAGCACAATGATTTACCAACACTTATTGATCCAAATACAACAATTTCTTATAAACAATTTTGTGAAATAGTTGGCAATGACAAAATTAAAGAGCTACGTAGAAATAATTGTAAAACTCATTCTGATGATTACCAAATATTGAAACAAATCTTTTCAACATTTACAAAAAAATCATCGGTAGACATTTCTACAAACAACGAACAAGAAAATATTTTAGACGAAGAAGTAAAATTTTTAGATACAAGTGAAGTAATTTTCGATATAAATGGTATACCTGTAATAATAGATGATACTGAAATTGTAAACATTCCTGAAATCGAGAACAAAACCTTGATGGTACCTAAGAATGAAATTTTCAACATGCAAAGAATACAAGAATATACAAATCAAGCTGAATCAAGTTTGACGAAAACGGTTAAAGAAAGTCAAAAAACCAAAAAACCCGAGAAATCCCTAAACATTTCTGAAAATATATCTGTAAATGCTACAAATAAATCTATTGCGACTTACTTAATATGGCCAGATACTCCAGCAGGAAAAGGAAAGAAGGAAACTCAAAAGCTTCCATTTGTTCTAACTTCATCAGATAGAAGAAAAATAGAAAAAGAAAAAAATGGAAAAAAATTAGAAGAGGAGCGTAAAAAGGAACAGAGGAAACTTGAAAAAGAAAAACAGGGTATTAAGGAAAATCAAAAGAAAATAAAAAGCTCGAATAATAAAAATCCCAAAAAATTAGCTAAAACTTTTAAGTCTGAAGAGAAAAGTAGACAACCCATAGAAATGACCTCAACAAAATTAAAAAAAGGTGTAAAAGTTCACATTCCTATTGAAAAATACCAAAAAAAGATAAAAAAAGCATTGAAAGTGTTTTCTCCTCTAAACCAGGAAAGTAGAAGTAACAATATTGAGGTTTTTGAGCCACCACTACCTAAATTTGTCAAAGTTCCTATACCCGAATCTCATTCCCACACAAAATCATCAAGCTCTGTAAATAACCAAGATAATATTGACATTTTCAAGCATTCACCTACACCAGAAGTGAATTTGAGATTATCTCCGCAAATATTTCTCGCCCACACTAAATCTCCAAGCCCTGAGAAAAAAAATTGTACCCAAACGGAAATTATTTGATGATAATACAGATCAGTCCTCAACAAAAATTACAATTCTATCTGATAATTTATTATCAAATATTCCTTCACACTTTGAAAATCGAAACTTGGTATCAAACGTTCTTCCGCGTTTTAAAAATAAAAACTTGGTATCAAACATTCCATCACATTTTAAAAACCAAAAAGTTACTAAAGGTGCGTGTTATCTATGTGTAATAAATATTACAGATTGTAAAGAAGGCATTAGATGCCAAATGTGTCTTAGAACATATCATGTTACTTTCATAACAAGATTCTATGGCGACACAGATCAAGTATATGTTTGCGAATCTTGCCAAAATAAAAAATAAAAGTTTACTTTGATATGTGTTTTTTTTGTGTCCACACTCATCACAAAATCCTTGCTTACCCAAACACCTACCTATCTATCTATTTTAACTTTCGAATTATTTGGTGAAATATCTCTTTAAAAAATGATGGCCAATCACTAACACATATGGTGTCAATAACTGGAACAGGGTGGCCAATAACTGGTTCATTTGCACGTTTACAAAAGAACACATATAAAATATTTTCACACATAAAATATTAACGTAATAAAATTTTGCAATATGTAGAAATCATAATAAAATTCCATGGTGTTAAAAATAGATATAATAGGCCGCAGTGACAAAACATTTCATAGATATATCGACGTGCTCTCCTTAAGAGGCCAATAACTGGTGCTCTTACCCTATAAACAATTTGAAATGTAGACTAATAATGGCAATAAACGTTTTTATTTTTATTTTTATTTTTTATTTTATTTATTTCAGTTCAACTTCCACAAGTGTTCCTGATGATGAGTTAAATAACTCGAAACACGTGTAGAGCAATGGTGGAGTTCCTATTGAAATGAAATGCAATCTTTTACTTTCATTTAAACGTCTTTCTCTACGTAAAGAGCGAAAAAGATAGTAATTTTCAAAGGTGAATCGTAGATGCATGTTGAAGTAAAAGGATACTTTTAGCGTCGTTAAAAGTCTCTAGTAAGAGGCTTTGAATTTACGGTTCACCTAATTTACTATCAGAGAGAGGTCTCTGGACTTCTTGTTACTTCGTATATATGTCGCTGCTAGCGTACCTGGCTGTTATTTTGGTTATAATTACCAAATACTAGACTGCATTTCTTTAGTAAACATAATGTGAAAAACATATCAGCTTCTAGAAGTCACAATAATAAAGTTTTTTGACACTATTTGACATCATTTTTTGATGATGAAAAATGTACTTTCAACTCGCGAATTTGGAACAAGTAAAACTGACTCTGAGATAGCGCGT
>NW_027312885.1:0-25068 GCF_040954645.1 Diabrotica undecimpunctata
TAAATTATATTTTGCAAAATGGGTTTTTATCTATTCCATATAATATAATAGTCTCCCGTTTTATACCGCTGTCGCGGCACGCGCTATCTCAGAGTGTAGTCTGCTATATCTAGGGCCTACGGTATACAAGGAAGGTAACATGGCCAGTGCTACGCTTCAACCGTCTATTATTACCCCTGGTTTTACCCAAGGTACTCATTTTTATTCAGGCTGAGTCGACCTGGGGCCTATAGACATTTTTAAAATGTCTAGATGTTCTTGCCGGCGGTGGGATTCGAACCCCGGACCATCGGCTTGCGAGGCAAGCATCCTACCGCTTGCGCTACGCAGGCCCTTTATCTATTCCATACGAAGAACAAATTAATATTACAAATAAGGGGCGTCCTTTGCCTAAATGTCCTGGCTTATAAATATTAGTGCGGAGGATAAGGAAAGTAATAGATTATTTTCGAATAATTGATACCCCCAAATACTCATGGGTAACTGGGAGTGGTATGAAAAACAAATTTTTCTGTTGGCCTTGCATCTTATTTTCGACAAATAGGGGCAAACATCAAAATCCGTGGTGTGAATCTGGTTACGATAATTTAAAGGAATTGTTTAGGGCTTTACAGAAACACGATATTTCGAAAGATCGTACATACAGCTTTATTAATAAGATTTATTTGGAAACACAAATTCTACGTTTCAGTAGATAATGCCAAACGTGAAAACGCTATTAAACATAACGAAAGTATAAAGAATAATCACCCATATAACTTCTTCCTTAAATCAATGTCAAGCTTGTCTCAAATGTCAATAAAAAAAAAACTTTTAAAATCTCTCCAAAACTCTGCTAAATTTTACGATGACATTATAACCCATTTTTCTACTTAAACTAAATTTATTTTTGAATTAAACTTTTTATTTTTTTTTAAACTGAAAAAAAAAACAAAAACAAAACAAAAAAAAACCAAAAATCTCCTATTAATATTGAAGCCCTTTTATTAGACAGTACACCTATCTGAGGAGACAAAAATCTTGCTGACCCTGTCTCTAAAGTCACGAGCTGCCACTACTTAATAAACTGAACAGAAAATTGGAAATTTATTCCGACTGAAACAAATCCTATACATATTGATTTAAGAGAAAAAAATATTGAATGTAAACCTCTACATACAAACCACCATGTTATTTCCTAAATAAATACCGAACACCGTCTAATGTAATACAAAATTTAAACTTAATTAAATAAACATTCACTTATATTCTTTTGGGGTTAAGGTGCCAAAAAGCAACCCCCAATCGACAGGCAGTCACCAATTCTGGTGTAAGCTTGACAAAATGCAACTTAACGTATACATATTTAACGGGATCAATTAACCATCGGACGTTTGAGTGGCATTTCGGATAAAATATTCAAAATTTAAACTAAAACAGTAGAATCACTCTAAAGTGCATCCACATGTCTTACAAAATTCATTCCGCCAAATTGCACTGCTGAATTTAAATGTGATAAATGACACTTTTGATTTGTATTCTACTCATGTAAGGCATTCCACTCAAATTCGGAAAATCTAATGTATAATTAAAGCAGATATATGTAGCGACAAATCTAGAATATGCAAGTTTAATTTCAAAGTATGACCTCGATCTTCTGCAATATAAAATAATTGTCCTGCATTTGATATCTGTGTCCATTCACGAATGTTTTTTAACCAAGAAACTTGATTTTTTCCTACACCTCTACGGCCCTCCATTTTTCCTTTAAGGATCAGTTGTAATCTTTTATATCGACTTTCCCTTACTATATGTCTCAGATAAGACATTTTTCGATGTTTAACAGTCTTTAGGAGTTCTCTATCTTTGTTGACTCTCAACTAGTACTTCTTCATTAGTTTTCCTTGCTGTTCAAGGTATCTTCAGCATTCGTCTATGAACCCACATTTCCAATGCTTCAATTTTGTTCATGATCGATACTTCTAGCGTATACACTTCTGCACTATACACAAGTACGGACCAAACATAGCACTTAACCATTCTTTGTCTTAGTTCTAAACTGAGATGATTATTGCAAAGGAATGACTTCATTTTCATAAAAGTAGTTTTAGTCATTGCTATTCTAGGTTTTATTTCTATGTCTGGATCTAGTTGATCCGTTATCACAGTTCCCAAATATGTCGTTTTGTGAACTTTCTCAACTTGGACTCCGTTTAATTGAAGCTTTGCATGGGGATGTGGGTCACGACTAAACACTAAAAATTTGGTTTTGTTTGAGTTTATTTTAATGCCCATTTTCTCTCCTACATTGCGAATACGATTAAGCAGAATTTGGAGACCTTCGATATTATCTGACAGAATTACTGTATCGTCTGCATTTCTAATCACATTAAGTAGGCTAGCGTTATAGGCTAGCGTCCTATTTTTAGATCACTAAAAATTTAATTTTTTTTTCAACCTTTAAAATTTGTTTAAATTTAAAAAAGAATTTCCATAGATATTTTAGGCTGCAGTAAACTAGGTTATAATTGTTGTTATATTTATAATATTTAAAATATCATTTTAGTAAAAACACTATAAACATCTGACAAATTTGCTGAGGTTTAATAATAAAATTAAATTAAATACAAAATTTTTAACTTTTGGGATTTTTGGTGGAAGTAGCGTATACGACTATAATTTTGTCTTTTATACAGGCGAAACAATCGCCAAAAGTGAGATTGATTTGAAATGTTAGATTGTATTTCCGAATTTGCAAGCCACTGGAGTGTTTTTAATAATTTATTTACCTTCAGAGATTTATTATTTCATTTACACAACTGTGACTACCAAGCAACAGAAACTTTGCGGGATAATAGATTACAGAAGTGTCCTATACAAGACACAAAAACTATTGGTAAAGTTCTTTCTAAAAACTCTAAAATTTTGAAATTTAAAAGAATAATACATAATTTGGGAGTTAATGTATTAAGCTCAAGTTGACGTCTCTTTCTTTTATATGTGATTTTGATCAGCTTGAATCTAAAATTGCATTTGATGATTAAAAGTTATCTAATTTGTTACGCCCCGTGAACGGTGCACACGACTTCGAAATATCTCCAGAGCCATTACCTCTATATAAGAGGATTATGTAAGTATTTTTTTTCTGAACTAATAATAATTTATGAGTTATGCCAATTGTTTTCTTAGCTATAATCATCATAATTTACATTTAGTTGTTTACTATTTTAAATAATTAATCAGTTATTCCAATATTTTTTACCTAAACACATAATATCGTTGAAAATCTTCTTCTTCTATTGCAGTCCATTACTAAAGGGAATATTACAGGTAGACGAACACCAAACATGGGAAATTATAGAACAAAGTAGGCAACTTAAAATTGGCAGTTATGATTTACATGAATATCAAACCTTGTCCAGAGAAATTCAACAAAGATGTCGCAAAGATACAGATGAATGTGTTTCTAACATCTACCAGATAATAGAAATTCACGTACATGAAAATGAAACAGGAGATCTTTTTAAACTAAGAAACTATGCTATAGTAGATGAAGCAGATAATACGGTAAGTGACAAGGACGCTGCTCTGAAAACATCAGAAAAAAATACCTTAGAGCAAATGTCTAACAATAATCATATTCACAAAAAAAATCCTACCAATAAACCTCAAACTAGATATCCTAAGGTCTGAAGTTGATGCAGCCATAAAACACCATAACAGAAATAAATCATCTGGTTGCGATGACATCACAGCCGAGCTTTTACGTAATATGGATAAACCTGCTCTCCAATTAATGTGAAAACTGTGTAATCGCATATGGAGAATCGGTAAATGACCCAGTGATTGATAAACTGTGCCATTTTCTCTGCTATTTATCTTCACATTGAGCTTAAATCAGATGAGCTACAGAGATGTACTAATAGTGATATGTCAGCAATATTCGCTAGATATACAAAATAGATTTTGGGGCTCTTTGTGCCATTTTATGTTTTTTTAACGACAAATACCTTAAAACTTAACTACTGCAATTTCTCCCAATCAGTATTCATAGAACAGAATTGCTACAACGTTTTTTAAAGTCTTACTCATAAAAAAAAATACTTTTATACAGATCACAACTACCGGCACTAAATCACTTTTCAGGATTCGTCGTTCTTTTTTCTAACTTCAGCAACAGATAAAAATCCCCTCTGCTTTCAGAATATATCAAACATCCAAATGTCCTCATTACATTATATTCCTTTTCTTCACTTATAATAGTTTCGGTTCTCTCTTTTTTTATATGCAACCGACCCAGAAACATATTACAGAAATAGTGCAAAATGTAAAGGATAAACACTTAAAGACAGATAGATTAATGAAGAAAAAATAATGGATGACAGATGAGATCCTGAAACTAATGGACGAGAGAAGAGAAGCCAAAAATGACCCAGACAAATATAAAACCATAAATATGTTAATAAGAACGAAAATCAGAGAAGCGAGAGAAAAAGAAGCAAGGGAAAGATGCGAAGAAATTGAGATTCTGCAGTCAAAGTACGATATTCACAATGTACACAGGAAAGTAAAAGAACTCACAGGGGGATTAAAACGAAGGCAGAAAGGAAATATGACTGATTCTGACGGAAACATCATCTTGGACAAACAGAGTAAAATAAGAACGTAGAAAGAATATCTAGAAAAACTATTTGAAGACCAAAGAGATAACACCTTTGAGCTAGAAGAAGAGGTAAATGATGGACCAAGAATATCACGGCAGGAAATTAACTCCGCAATAACACAGTTAAAGGATGGCAAAGCGGCAGGCCCTGATAATATAGAAGCAGAACTACTCAAACTAATGGACAACGAATCAATAGCAATAATCGCAAAGATATTCAACAACATATACAACTCTTGAGAAATACCAATAGAATGGCTAAAATCTGAATTTATTGCACTTCCAAAAAAACCAAGTGCCAAAAAGTGCGAAGATTACCGTACTATAAGCCTCATGAGTCAAATGAGTGAAAAAAAAAGTGTGAAAGTCAAATTTCCCCCAACCAGCTCGGGTTCACAAATGCTGTTGGTACTAGAGAGGCTTTGTTCTCAGTATAAGTCTTATTCCAGAGATGCAGATATGTCAACTGCAACGTATATGCATGTCTGTTTGATTACGAGAAAGCGTTTGATCGAGTACAGCACGCCAAGATGATGCAAATACTAAAGAAACAGGAATTAACAACCAAGATCTGAAAATAATTAAAAGTCTTTACTGAAATCAGATAGCAAAACTCAGAATTGAAGGTAAACACACTGACTATGTGAAAATCATGCTTGGAGTGAGGCAAGACTGTATTTTGTCTCCTCTAATCTTCAATCTGTACTCTGAACGAATATTTATCAAAGCTTTGCACGAAACTGAAAAAGGTATTCTACTAAATGGTTACCGGCTAAACAACATCAGATATGCAGATGACACCATAGTATTTGCGGACAACTTAGAAGACCTACAAGTTCTTATGAACAAAATCACGTATTACAGTTAACAATATAGACTCAATATAAACGTTAAGACAAAGCTTATGATAATTAGCAAGAAAAAAATAACAGAAGGTCAACTCTACGTCAACCAATCCCCTGTAGAAAGAGTGACGTACTACAACTACCTTGGCACCATAATAAATGAAGAATGAACCAACAAACAGCAGATTAGAGCATGTATTAGAAAAGCTAGATCCACCTTCAATCGGATGGGCGCCTTCTTTAAGAGTCACAACCTCTTTCTTAATACAAAAGTAAAAATGCTGCGATGCTACGTCTTCTCTGTCCTTTTTTATGGTTCTGGTTTTGAATCGAGGACCTTGAACAAAGATATGTGCAGAAAACTGGAAGCATTTGAGATGTTGCTATATCGGAGAATGCTTAAGATCCCGTGGACTGACTGAGTCATAAATGAGGAGGTCCTCAGAAGAATGAATAAGAACTAAGAGGTACTGACCACCATCAAATCTCGAAATATACAGTTCTTCGGACATATTATGCGAAATGAATCCAGATATGCTCTCCTTCAAGCCATTCTGCAATGAAAAATATTTGGAAAACAAGGTTTTGGAAGAAGAAGAACATCTTGGTTAAAGAACCTCAGAATCTGGTTCAATACAACATTTGTGTAGCTTTTCTGCGCTGCTGCAGATAAGATAAAGATTGCCATGATGATCGCCAACATTCGTAATGAATAAGCACATCAAGAAGAAGAAGACCCAGTGCAAACAAAACGATTCATTAATATTTCAAAAGCTTCTACATTTAGCTTGTCCTAAAAATTGTCAAAAAAATTTTCTAGAGCGTGAAAGGAAGTCATAATACAGGATGCATGAATATGGTTATTAATATTAGAGCTATTGTAGTCAAAATACATACTTATTTCTTTTAAGAAACTAATTTTTACGTTATTCTAGTATTCTTTTAATTATTTTGTTAAACTACTTGTCTACTACTCGCAAAACTGTATGTATTATTTAAAACTTAAATCGATACATTTCAGATTGGAAAAATACGATTGCATTGTCGATAGCTCCGATCGATCGGCGTGTAAAATTAACCTTCTCAAAATTACTTGCTTAATCTTTAATTAATGGTAACCCGATTTCACTAAAACCCTACTAAAGGTTGCTTCCTTTCCACTGACAACCTAATCCTTTAGACAGCGGACAAAACCGCTCGCTGTTCGTCAACTTCAAGTAAAATTCAGTGGTGTACCTACGAGCACTTACTCATTGTTACATGTCCGGAGAATAATACATACTAATGATTTCATTCACTCGATAAGCATTGATTACTGTGGTTTTAGCTTAGAGCCGAGCAAACATCGGCTAATTAAGAGAAAATTGAAATTCTGATAGAGGTAGATGAATTGTTGGTATATAAAAGGCACGGAAATGGTTTAGTATTTAAAAGTAACATGAATTATAATAATTGGAAAACTTAACCTTCAAACAATATACAAAAAAAATTGTGATTTTCTGTCTTTTGTGTTTGTGTCAAACAATAAACAAAATTTTACATACATTCAATTGAATCAAGAAGTTGTACCTACGTTTGATGAAATTTTGAAATTGAAGAAGACAGTGTGTTCCTGTTCGTAAAGATCTGAAATAAAAATAGATTGCGTGCCGGTGAATTTCAACGGTAGATGAAAATTCAGTTGTGTGAATTAAAAGTAGGTAAATTTTGTTTTCAAAAGAGTATCAGTGGCAATTCCATATATGCTGGAATTGGCGCCCAACGTTACTTGTTTTATTCGAAGAATTAAGCTCTGAATTTTTGGGTTGGTAGCAAATATACAAGCTTTAATAAAAAGTTTTTTATTTTTTTTATATGTATCCATATTTTCATTGTTTGCAGTTAATTTAAATATTTCCATACCTTTGACTATTTTATATACATTCATTTTCACTTGGGTTGGGTTAAAAAGTATTACCTTTTTTATATATTTCAGTATATTTGATTTATATTTTATACTCAGATATTTTTTCATATTTTTTATGATGATAGGTACTTTTATACTGATTTAAGTGGTCTGTTTTTTTTTACTTAACCAGTTATGGTTAAATATAGTTAAATTTTATTGGCTGAATATATACCATATTCACGGTTTAATGTGTAACGATAAGACTACCAAAGAGAATTGAAGTACTATTATAAAAATAATACCTCAATCAACCATGGGAGCTTATCGTCTATGCCTTGCCTAGCTCAGTATCTTAAGTGTGAGTTTGTCTTGTCTTAAACTAGGAATTGAACCTAAACCCTTAGATGATATCAAATAAAACAAATTTTAACTAATCATATTTATTAAAAAATAAATAAATAAAAAAACAATAATCAATCCTGCCAATGCTTAACAATTAATTACTGAGGATGATACTTATGGCGTCGATGAGCTGCTTGTGTGTCCTTCTAATTAGATGTTATATCCTCCGGAGACTACACCCACACGAACTACCAAGGACTTTCAACCCCCTGCCTTAGCGATGTGCCATCGTCTGTCTCTCATTTACTCTTATTTAGGCCTGCGACAGTCCGATCCTCACCAAGGTGCTACTCGTTTGTTTTAGAATTCTGTTGCGAGTTCCCTCTCCTCTCGTTCTTTTGAAGAGAGCAGCTCCCTGATAAATTTAAGGATCCGTGTCCACCACCACTCATCAAACATTCTGCAGTTACACTTTCTTACAAACTTCTTTCTTTCATCCGCTCACACTCCAACATCGTGTGTGTCACTGTATCCGAAAAACCACAGTAAAGGCACTGATCGGACTGAGCCCTCCTAAACCTGAAAAGGTAGATGCTTACAGGCCATGGCTGCTAGAAGCAGCCATGGCCTGTGAGCATTTGCGTTAAATAATAATCCAGCTGCCTATGCCCACAGTCCACTCAGCTTCGAAGGTTCGGGATTAGTAACTTCGTCCACTTCGTCACATCATGTGTTGCTTCCCACTCCTGTTACCACTGACCAATTGAAACTAATCTCTCGGCCAGTCTTATCTCATTCATTTCTCGCTCTCCAATGTTCCGCCCCCTACGACTGTGAATCCTTGCCCTTTCACCTGCCAGCACATGTAAAGGAACACAGCCGGTGATAACCCACAAAGCGGCAGCTGACACAGTTCTGTAGGCACATGCTACGCGCAGCAGACTAGTTCTGTCAACGCGTACCATTAGCCTCTTGTAAGTTGGTATTTCTACCGCTTCACTTAGTTAAGTCCTGTAGTTAGGTCCGCAAATGGTCAATAAATTTGTTAATAAACACGTGGATATGGTCAATAAAATATGGTCTTGAATAGAATCGTCAATAAAGCCGCCAATAAAATTTGAATGTGGTCAATAAACCCACGAGAATGTTGTAGACCATAAAACGAAGCTTATAATAATTTTTGCCTCCTTTTATAAATTTTAATTATAGACAAAAAACATATCCCACTATGTTAGGAAAGCTGATTGACAGAAACTAAGTGGGAGATTGAAATGAAGTTAGCACAGATGACATAGGACGTAAACCTATGATAGAAATAGCTTTTATGTCAACATGGAACAGAATATTTAGTCTACTGGACAGAAAGAGAGAGTACGAATATTTACTCTAAGGGACAGAAAGAGAAAGGAAAGAAAGACAGAGGGCGCTAACTACTTTTTGAAGAAGAAATAGTAAAAAAGAAACTAGAGTGTAATGGAATTAATGAATTAATAATTATTTAAATATAACTTTTATAACGTTACAAGGTCGAGATTCGTTTTTTGGGAACAGATCCAAGGAAGGAGTTAGCTAGCGAATTGGCGGAGAGAGTATCCAGGTCAATTTTAGAATTAAAAGAAATTGCTTAACCGGCTTTTTAAAATTTGACAACAATATTACAGAGACATAAAGTTTTGAAACGAAACAGAAAATAATTAAATTGATAAAGTTGTTTTGTCAGGATAGAAAATTTTTTTCGGTTTGATTTATATCTGTAATATAAAAATGAATCGCAAAATGTGTTGGTAAGCTCATAACTCAACAACGCATGGACCAATCTTAACAATTCTTTTTTTATAACGTTCCTTGATGTCTCAGGATGGTTTTTACGGCGAGAAAAATTCAAAAAATTTCCGGGAAAACCCTAAAACAGCCCTTTTCTTTTTTCCATACAAATATTTTCTAACTAAATGTAGAGTCAATTTAAACTTTATTGCAATTCAATAAAGTTTATATTAAATTACAAGCACTTACTGTTGTCTAAACAATATAAGTGTGTTTCTAACGTCGAAAAGTCAATTTGCGCTTGATTGTCGCTGAACAAAGTTCAAATTCAATCAAATGTATATGTGTGCGCGTTCGTGTGTGTGCGTGTTCGCGTTAGAGAATCTAATGCGTACACACAAAAGTGATGTAAAAGAGAAAGTTAGAGAAAAGTATCATGAACCCGACCAAATTGAAAAGTCAAAAAATGTAAGAGCTACCGATTTGATAGGCCTCCCAATAATTTAATTTGATTGTTTTGATTGATAAAATTAAGTAATTTAATTTGTTTTTTCAATTTTATTATATTTAAGACAATCAGCACAGAAACTGTACTTAAACCTAAAGTAAATTTTAATCACAATAATGTATTGGTTGGCCTCTCAAAAAGTTCCACTATGATATTTGGCAATATTCATTGCGTTTTGTGAAAATTCTGAAATAGGTTAGCATTAAAAGCTTTTATTTCAAAAAAGTCATCTTTTAACGATGTAGACATCAATCATTTGTCAACACCCTCCCATTCAGTACCACAATCCCACAATTTTAAATAGGGAATAGACCATGTGTAGCACATCTTTAAATAGGAATTTCGCTGAAGAACTCAGGCGATAGAGAAAACACGATATACTTTGTGTGTATATAAAACATATATAAATAAATATTTTCCAAACGTTCAAATACATATTTTATATCTACTTAAAAATATAGTACCCAAATGCCTTCCCGTTCGAAATACCAAATACTCAACGTCAGTTCTGAACGAATTAAAACTTTTTTCGTTAGCAAAATTATATTTATCTTTCATAACTTTCTATCGGCAAATCCCCACAGCCAAACAAACCGAAAGTTAATAAATTCTCTCTAAAATAAACGTTACTTAATAATTAAACCGTGCGCTCGTACAGCGAACGGGAAAAGGTGAAAGTGAAATTAATGATAAGACCAAAAGGACATTAATCACGCGAAAATCTATAATAAACCTATTTAATAATGAGTACGTGCTAAGAACCGTTCCATTTAACCTTAGATTTATAGCGAGGACGCAATGTGAAAGAGTAATGTCGTTTGTTTCAGTGATGCCGTTGGATTTAATAGTAAATTAGGGATATAATCTACGTTTTTCTTCAAGAAAAACAAAGTTACCTACAAGCTGATTATAAATATCACCTAATATCTAGTAAGTCCAAAATCTGGACATCTGTTTGCAGCTGTAGAAATTAGTACAATCGTTCGTTCCAGGAGGATGGAATAATATCTACTGAGCTTAAACCGGCAACTCGGATAAAAAAAGATTGCATTACAATAACAACGAAGAATATTCAATGAGAAGTGTCAGTTTAAACTTCCATGTTAAAAAGTCAAACCGTAGAATACACTAATCCAAAACGAAGCGAAACGAAGGGCTTTTTCTCAATTGAAATTTCTTTGCGCATGTGCGAATACGCCATGTGCTAAATAGTTTAGTTGTCAACCTAAAAACTGAAGTTTGTTTACGTAATGTTTACGTAAATTGTGACAAATGAACTAACACAAAATCTCTTTTTTTTATAGATTTCATAAAGTATTTTTTTAATTTTAAAACAAAACTGTTTAAGTTAGGACTTCTTGTCTGAATAGCTATTAGCACAGAATGTGGGTCAGAAACAATTACTACAGACCTGTTTTGTGTATTTTTAAAATGCAATAAAGCTTCGTAAATTGCAATTGCTTCAGCGCTGAATATTGGAAAAGCATTATTTAATATTTTAAACATTGTTTCTATGTTGCTTGATGGAACATAAAAGGTAGATCCAGTGCCAGAAGAGAACTTCGATGCAAATATGTAGATAATTAAAGATTCTGTCAAAATTTTCAAGACACTTCTTAAAATATTAGAACTGGCAGCTACATTTTCATGACATAAGCCTGGGAGTAGGAACGTCAAACTTTTTTAAATCTTTTTTGTGGTCCAAAAGTTGACATTTTCAACAAAATTCAGCTTATTGCTAAGATTTTTAAGAGGTTTTATGGCATTTTTGACTCTGACGACTGTGCTATATAAAGTTCATTTCGATGTATTTTCATTGGTAGAAAAATTAGGTTAGGTTATATTACTACATGTCGAAATTTTTACTGGGCGGTTCAAATTTCAACAACTATAGAATTAAAATGTGCAACAACTAAGAAGAGGTTTCTGGCATTTTCCCAAACCTAATTAATTCAGTATTTTCCTCGTCGTAAGTTGAATACTTATCATAAGCTATTTTGGTAATGGCTTCCGATTTAAACAACAATAAATTTCACTTTTTATTTAGTGTTATTCACATAAACACTTCCCATTTTTACATTTGCCACACACTCAACTGATAAATCAGCTAGTAGAAGTTTTTTGGGCGGCCACCAAAGAACAATGAGTGATCTCGGCCACACATAAATCACTGGCTAATTCATTTCATAACTAACGTTGGATATTTCCACATTTCCATATCTACACGTTTTTTGCCTGCATCTCCATTTACCTCTATAACTCACGTACAACCAAATTTCGTGATAATGTATACCAGTAATGATATATCGAACCTGGCATTGTAGGTCAAAAAAGGGATTCATTTGTATTCATGCAATCCTGAGAGAGACAGGTCCGGTGTTTGTTCGGTTTGATGTAGAACATATTTTATGACAATAATAAATTAGTGAGTGGTTAATCCTGCAAAATTAGAATGTACTCATTTTTTGACTATATCCAACTGCAAAGATAATAAAATATCAGTTATTTCAACAACTACAAGAATTTTCCTATGACCCCGTGGGCTTTTTTAACCCTTTCATGGGCGTGAGCAAATTAAATAGTTTTAAACAATTTTCTTTGACTGGTTAACAATTATATAACTACTACCAACAAAAATGTTGCCACTTCCCCTATTTTATTAGGGTGGTGGGAATAATACTTCCCAGTGTCCATACGCAAAAAATGTAAATTCATAAAAAGAAACATTTCAAACTAATTTTACTTTATTCAGAACTTCTTATAGTTTATTTTTATGAACGAGAGAGTAATTAGCATAATTTTAACTGGTAGCTCCGACCACTCCATGGGTGTGCTCAAGATTAATTGAAAAATTACTTTGAATAATTGTAAAAAATAAATGAATTATTTCAGTGTTATAAAGTGTTATGTGTATGTAAACAAAAGTGACCTCTTTTATCACACACTATATTAGAACTGACTGGCCTACATTAAAAAGAGTTTTAAAAAATTCACATTTTTTTTAATTTTTAAAATTACAAAAGAGAAAAAGAGTTTTTAAAACCGTCTAAGGTATGTTAAATAGATGAATAAAAATATTAATATAAAACTTACAGCTACTTGTTACAAATCCAAATCAGATTCAGAAGATGAACTTTCAGAACCAAGATTTATAATAACTGGCTCGATCATTTTATCAGTAATATTGTCCAGCTTCCACATTTTTTCCTCTTCTTTAATAGTGTGATTTACTGCCTTTTCCCAGTTTTCAAGTTTTACATTATTTACGGCCTCCAAAAACAACTGTTTAACATCATGAATTTTAAAAGTGGTATTTTTTCTTGAAACTTCACTCTTTATCTGTGCCCATACCAGTTCAATCGGGTTTAATTCACAATGATATGGTGGGGATCTAAGTACTGTCATTCCACGATTTTGGCAATTTCATCAATTTCGTATTTTTAAAATTTTTCTTTATGAAGGGCACACAACGAATAAAGTTCCTTTCTTATAGATCCGGGATGGTACGTAATATTTTTTGAACTCAGCCAATTCTGCAAGTCTTTTTTTAACCACTTGGTTGTGGGCAGTCCTTCTATAAGTCTGGAGTGATAACTTGCATTATCCATTACTATTACACAGTTCTTAGGAAGAAGATCTATCATTTGTTCGAACCATTCTTGAAAGACATCAGCGTTCATGTCTTCATGGTAGTCACCGGTACGAGTTGATTCAAAAGTTAATAAACCACCTTCAACAAAACCGTCTGAACTACCAATGTGTACTATTATCAGCCTGCGTCCCTTTTCTGATGGTAGGTTTAAACCAGTAGATAAGTTATTTACAAAAGCGTGCCTTTGACTTGTAACAGTTTCATCCTGCCAAAATTTATTTGGTGTATGACCCTCGTTGATCCATGTTTCATCAAGATAAAATATTTTTCTTTTTTGGTTTCTCATTTCCTTTATGGTTCTTAGAAAATGTCTTCTTCATATGACAATATCGCTTCTTTCTAATAAAATAGACTTTCTGGGATTCTTTTTCCAGCGGAAGCCTATTTCTTTTAAAAGTTTCCATAACGTACTTCGAATCATTTCTGGGTAATCCTTATCATCTCGAACTGAGACAAGAACTTTATCCAATGTTGGAAATTCTTGTCTAAAGAAGAATTCATGCACTTTCCGTCGAAGTCCTTCTTTAAAATGATATTCTATTTGAAATTTTGGTTTCCCTGGAGCATTACGTGGCATTTGAAAACTACCACATTTCTCTTCTTTAATAACTCTGTAAATCGTAGATTTCCCAACACCAAGTGTACTGCTAACTAACTCAACGGTCTCATCAACACTTTCACATAAACGTTTGTCTGTAAATGATTTAAAACAATTAAATATTAATGTTTTTTCATTAACTGTTAGAGGACCAATTTTTCGGCGTTTACACGGCACTTCCAAATTTTCCATAACACTAGTATACACAATAAACTGCACCTTGCAACTGAAGTACCTACTTTTAGTGAACTGTTAAGAATTTTGAATACGCCACTTGGACCTTCCTATATACAAAATGGAAAAACCCACTATCACATTTTCTGTAGAATAAGTTTAGAAGGTAATTATCTAGTCAATTACTGTCGTAGATTTCTGGAATTAAAGAATTAAATGTTTGATTGTTGAAACCCTTACTTCGTGGAATGCACTCATTTCAGATAAAATAAAACGTTTTATTTTATCTAAAGAATTAAACTTTATTTTGCAAATAGGCAAAGAATTAAACTTTATTTTGCAAATAGATAAAATAAAACGTTTTATTTTATCTAAAGAATTAAACTTTATTTTGCAAATAGGTAGGTACTTATTAAACTTTTATTGGTTATATATAACCAATAAAATAAACATCTTACATTTCTTGCAAATTCATTAGTACCTGTTAACCTCCATCACTCCGAGACTGGCAACCTTATTTAGGGATTAGTAACCCTCACAACTATTGTATTCTATTCTGCTCCAACCTTTATACCTGGTGGTCATACTCAAATTAAAATTGTTTTTCTATATACTTCTGTAAACTTGTTGACAAAAATATCTGTTTTTCATTGAGTCACCCGTATCAACAGTTTAGGGATTTGCATACATAATTTATTGTTTTATTACTCTCTCATACATAAAAATACACTATAAAACAGGGTGTTATGCATAATAGAAGATTACAAAAGGTGTAGATATACCGAGTACTTTTCTCATTTTGCTTAGTAGCAGCAGTTGTGGAACCATCTTTATTTTCACGACTGACAAAATCTGTATCTCGTGGAGAGAAACAGTTGCTCAAGATGTTGACTGGTTTATTATCCATCCACTGTATAGCTACCTTTTTTTTTGTACTAAACATAAATTCTCCAAAGCACATCTTCGTTTTACTTTTATTCATATCTGGTAATCCCTTTCTGTGTAATCTCACCGTAACAACAGTATAAATCTTATCCTTATCACTCAATAACTTTTTCATAAGAGGAAAGGATGTAAAGAAATTTAGGAAAGGGTATCAAACATCCCTTGTTTTTTAGACAGTTCGCAAGGTTTATAACAACCTTTTTATATAGGTTTTTTGCTCCGTCTACGTCTGCTGACTTTCCAGTGTAAATATGGAATTTTTTTTATACAGCCTCGTTTCACAGGTTTTATGGGTGTGTATTGTAGCTAACAGCTAAGTAAGGTATAGATAACAGTGGTTATACGTAGATTGGATTGTACTGTTTAGTTTTTCTACAAGTGGTCTCACCTTATGCAGTTTGTCATATCCAGGTTGTTCTCGAGGCACTGCATTTTCGATGTTGTTTATTTTTTAGAGTTTAAATTTTAAATTAGTTTTTTGTATATCTTAGATTTAAATACTTGCGAAACTGCTGATACGCCTAAATATGGATCAGTGGACCAGTAACTTGAAAGCTGAGGAAGTGAATGTATTCCCATTATAATCATTACTCCAATTAGTTTCTTCACTTCTTCTAGATTTGTATCTTGCCAATTATTATTAGATAGACCGAGTTGATTTGTCTTATTAGCCCTTCTAGGCCAATTCTGCTTTTCATATAGATTAGTCGGATAAACTACCGTATCAAGACTATCTAAATCAAAAATTTTGGTGAAATAATCGATTTTTTTCGTGCAAGGCCGTCAAAAAAATCTGTATTTTGATCCCATTTCTCCTAATTTTCTTGATCTTCACTATCTTCCGATACAGGTGGTTGAAAATATAACGGAGATGTAGGGAGAAAAAAAATTACCTGAATATTGAGCATGTGAAGATTCCAAACAGGCTGTATTTACACCAAAAGAATCTGAAACAGTTGTCTTCCAAAATTTTCAAGTTTTTCGAAAGCACCTTCATTTGCTTCTTCTTCTGAATATTCCTCATTGTCACGTAAATAATATAAATAAGCTAATGCAGCATCAGCCTCTCTGGGTTTATCTAGATCCCACATTTCTTAAAATAAAATAATAAAAATGAACAACGGATGGGTCGTGGGAAGCATATAACCCACTTACAAATATAGATTTAGCATACGTCAAAACCATTTGAATTATCATTGTTTTTATATGAATGTCTGTATAGAAGTCAAAAGAATAGAAAAAAAATATTTAAATTCTTAGCACTCAGCTTAATTTTCATGAACAATTATTTATTCACAACTAGAACTAGAACCGTAATTAAATCGTGAAAACAGCGTACATTTAAAGATAAGTATGAACGGTAATGCAAAATATTTGTACCTCAGCTTCAAAGTAATTTTTTATAGGTTTACTGATATCACTACTAGGTGGCAGCAGCCTCAAACGGTGGGAAGATCAATGTATACTGTCTGTAGACTTGATATTATATGGTGGGAATTATATTTCCCACTGCCTCTGAAAGGGTTAGGTTAGAACTAGACTTCAGTGGGATTTCTGGGGGTAGAAACTAGGCTTACACTTTCTGCCACATGAACAAATTCATCTCCATACTATGAAAAGGTATTCTGAAATGGCTTCTTGGGGACATACAAAATTTGAGGTTGAAATTGGGCCACTAGATACAAACTTTAAACTGAGCTTCTTAAAAAACAGGAAACTGGAACATGTGGATATCTTTAAAAACCTCACTTAAAACTGTAACTGAACCATTAACTGCCACAATACACTACATATTTTCCATGAAAAGGTACGAAAAACAAGAAACATTACAAATTTGACGTAAAATTTGGACTAACGCTGAAGTCAATCGCTCTTGACAACGCCTCAGCGAGAATGTCGCAATTATCTTTCCGGCAAAACAGATGTTTATTTGCATCGCAATATCGAGCGGCTTTCGATTAAAGAAAATTACCAAAGAATATGCGTGCGTGATAAAAACAAACTTAAAATGTTTTTTATATCAACTTGGCGACGTAAAGAGGATTGAAAATACTTTGGCGTTTTAACCAATTGTTAATGCTACAAAACAAATATTTTTTAACATTCTCGGTTCAACGCGAATTCTTTCAGTCATGAATTCACAAAACTCAATTCTTGAAGAATTTGTGTTTTTTTGTTTCCTCGCACTCGCAATACTAGATCTTTTCAAGAGTCCATAAGTTTGAAGTAGATTCAACTAGGGGTAGTAAATTTATTAAACTTGGCACTTAATGATTCACTGTTGGTTTGAACATCCAATTAACGAAGCTGTACCTACTATACACAAACACATCTTATGCATTATTTGGAATGTTACCAAAAATAAATAAATTAAATAAAGAAAAACATAAAATATTCGATATTTTCTAAATGGATTATACTAAGAAAATGCACGTAAAGAAATAAGTACTCATAGTTGCCGAAACGGCTCTGAACAAAGATAGGGGTGAGACCAGGAGGGTGTATTATAATGAACAAAAATCTCAATAGCATCGAAATGAGTGATGGCCCGCTAGAAATAAAAGGCAGCAGAATATACAAAAAACACGAAATCATTCTCGTCACATTTGTTTCCCTGTCATCCTGCTTCATAAAAACAACAACTGTGCGAGCATTAGTAAAATCTCTCCCATAATATTCAATCAACGATTTTTATTGTTTTCGCAACCACTTGCATGTTGCTTATGCATATACATTATTTAATTTTTATATTATTATATTAAACAATTTCTTTAATAAATATCTATTTGTTTTTTTGAAAATTACATATTAAATTGTATACAGTGCTAGTCAAAAGTCCGTTCCCCCCCTCGTATCTTATGAACGGTTATTGTTATAATAGTGAAATTTGGAGGGAGGTAATAAACAGACGTAGGCTTCTCAACTGGTCATAACAAATGACGTAATAATGACAGATGACGTTACAGCGCCACTGTGACAAATAATTTTAAATAGGACCTTATGGCAAGAGATACCTCGTTTGAAAGGTATTGAAAATACCTATTCACTCATAATAATTTTGTTTATAAGTAAATATACTATTATACGATTATAATAATGAGTTTAAGCTCATTTTGATGATAAATTAAATAAGTAATAAAATTGCAGTTTCGCATTTAATAAATATTAAAACCTCCGCCTCTGGTTACTTGTCAAAAAGTTGACGTAAAAAACAATTAGAGAATTGAAAAACGTTTTCAATTCTCTAATTGTTTCTACGTCAACGTCAACTTTTTTGACAATTAACCAGAGGCGAACGTTAGGATATTAATTTATTAATTAAATGCAAAACTACAATTATTTTTATATACCCATTTAATCATACTAATTTTGTTTGCATTTAAATGATTTTGACGAATAAATTAAATAAATACTAAAATTCTAGTTTGGCATTTAATTAATAAAAATTCTGACGTCTGCCTTTGGTTATTTGTCAAAAGTTGTCTCTAGTTGTTTTTAGTTTTCAAAAGCGTTTGTAGCTCAATATTTAGTTTCTATTTCTGCTTAGTTTTTGTTAATTATCTAGTTATTTTTAGTTTTGCAAATCCATTTATACCTGAATATTTAGTTTCTGCTTAGTTTAGTCAATTCATGTTGTTTTTTAGTTAGTTGTTCTAAGTTAATATTTAGTTTAATTATTATTTAATGAGACGTTTAAATTTTTACAAAGCCAGAATGGTACGTACTGCAGCCGACAAAGTAGCAGCAGTGTTAATAATTGGTGAATATGGAAATAAATTGCATGTAGCAATTACGTCTTTTTAATGAGAGGTAGCCCGATCGGCCTACATCGAGAGCCTATTTGAGGAAGCCTCTTCGGAAGTTTAAGCAAATATGTAGGGTTCAAGATGTCAAACGATCTGGTCGACCAACAATTAGTGATGACAAAAAAATTGTCATAATTACAGAAATGGTAGTTAACCCTATTTATGCAATCAGTCAGAAGACAGTACACCGAGTGTTGGATGAAAACAAATTTCAACCATACAAATTAAAAATTGTACACCGACTTTCAGATGATGACCCCGACCAAAGACTAGAATTCTGTAAGAATATGTCCAATATAATTAACCAACAGACTAATTACATAAAAATAATTTGTTTTAGTGACGAAAGTACTTTTTTTTCTCAATGGAAATATTAACACACACAATGTGAGATATTGTAGTAACACAAATCCTGACGCCTTTCTTAAACACATACTTAATTTCCAAAAAAAAAATGTTTGACAGGTATTTTGGGAAACCATATAGTTGGGCTTGTTTTTCTTAACACTAACTTAATCGATGAAGTGTATCTGGAGATGTTACAAAATGAAACTGAATCGTTAATACTTGAAATTATGGAGGATAATCCAGATGAATTCGGTAACTTGGAAATAACGTTTCAAGAAGATGGTGCTCCTGCACACCATTATGGTGCAGTAAGACGTGATAATTTCAGTAATAGTAAATACAGTGATGGAAGATGATGAAGAAGATAATGAAAGAAGCGATACAAATGGTGAAAATGAAGTTTGAAATTTAATTAAATATAATATATGTGAGATTTGATTTATTTTATAAATATAACTCAGACCAAATTTTGTTATCTTAATATTTTTATACATTTTGGCAGTGAGGGGCTACTTTTAACAATTAAAAATAGATTTTCAAAAGGTTTTTTTTTTCTGAAAAAATGGCTTTGGCAGAGCCAATTAGCCAGGCTTGTTTGTGTTTATTGTTAAAAATCGACTGAATTTTAATTATTATTGATTCCAGATTCATAGAATAATAAAAGATTATATTTAGAGCACCAGAAAAATCATTATTGAATTCATCTTAACCAAATTGCACTGTTTATAAACTTGTTTGTAGAGTTCGGAATTGGGGGCAGTTTTCTTGCTTAAAAAAATAAATTTTGAAGGGTTAAAATACTCAGAAAATATATTAAGAATATTAAACTATTATTAACTAAATCATCTGATCAAAATTTTATTCTCCTTGAGCTTTTTTTTTATAAAATTGAGGAATTATAAATAGTTTTTCAAGCTTAAATTGAATTTTTTAAAGGGTTGAAATAGTCAACAATAATAGTTTAAGTATCAAATAAAAATTATTTAATTTTTATGAACCAAATTTCTTTTTTTTTAATTCTTTTTATAGATTTTGGCAATTTCACCCTTAAAAAAATAAAAAGAAGCGGCGGAGCAACAAAGCTTTTGAAGTAGAGGGTAAGTGCAACTTAACCCCAAATTTTTATACCAAATTGGTCTTTTCCAAAAAAATTGGGAGGTTTTGTTCTATTTTAAGCTTCGTCTCCTGGACTCACTGCCCTAAAATCCAATGTATTCTTGTCCATATCTTGTCCCTAGAAGTGATTTTAGAATAATTTATACCAAATTTACCGAAGTTTTTTGGTAGCAAAGCTTGAAAAGTTTTTTAATATCAAAACAAGTATCAAAATTTGTTGAGTTATAAATTTCCATGAATAAAAAATTGAAAAAAAAAATAAGAAAATTGTATATTTAAAAACTGTTTTTTTTTTTAATTATCTCAAAATATCTCATAACATTTCTAAAAGATTATTTCATATTCTACATAATAAAATACATATGAAAATGTGTTTTTCAAATTAGACACAAAATGGCTGTTGACTAGTGCTATTAAAACAAAAAATTACAACTAAAGAAAAATTAATTAAAAAAGTGATGGTTTATTCGTGCCTATTTATATCCTTTAAAAATTTAAAAATAATTATTACAAGTACAAATATACAAACTTATCGATTACATTCTTGATAAATCATTCTTTACATTATTGGTAATAGGTGGGACATTCCTTATAGATTTTGATGACTCGTAGAATATAAAGAAAGTGCTTAAAAATCAATTAGTATGATGATACCTTTAGTACCGCCTCTCCAATAGATTTCTTTTGGTACTCGAAATTTAGCAATGTGTGTAAATCGGTAATAAAACAAAGTAAAATAACATTTTTCAACTTTCAAAACGCCCATATCTAATACATTCTTGGTGAATCATTCCTCACATTATTGGTAATAGGTGGGACATTCCTTATAGATTTTGACGAATAGTAAAATATAAAGGAAGTACTTAAAATTCAATTAGTACAAAAAAAGTTCCACTTTATTTACACCAACTAATTAAAATACTGGTACAATACGGTGGGATGATACATTTAGTACCGCCTCTCTTGATGTTTGTAAAACGGTAAACACATTTTTTATTCTGGCTACAATTTCTTGTCGTATTGAAAATAAAATTAAACCTACATAATTGTATGCTTTTTTTCCAATTATAGCTAAATTGACTTTGTGTAGAATTTTTATTCAGTTTTCTACTTAAGTAAAATGGTCTTAGCGTCAAGACTTAGGGTATGATGATCTGGTCCCGGCGTCGTTGTAGGAATTGGATTGAATTTTCTGAATTTGTCCAAGTGTAAAATAAATAATGTGCTATTTAATTGCGATTTTTTTTATGGTTTGTTTTTAATAGTACATACAAAACATAATGTTTTCTCTTCTACCGTTAATTTTCGAGAGAGAAGCGTCTAGCTTTTAATAAATATTCTTTATTCTTTTCCGTTCTTTACCATTTGTTCAAGATTTACCCTTATTTTATAATATCTCTGCCATGTCGCTGTTCCAGTATATCATTGGGTTTGCCCCTTCTGTTTATTTCTTTTAGTTTACCTTGTCACACCCTTTTCACTTGTTCGTTTGTGTTATATAACCGAACCTTATTATTTTTTTATTTATTGTGTTAAACAACGGTTTAATTTAAGTATGTTTCTTATTTCTCTATTTCTGAGTCATACCATTTATGCCCCTATCATTCTAAGGTATTTCATCTCTGCTGCTTGTATCCTACTCTGGTGATTTTTTTATTAAAATCCAGTCTTCTGCTCATTATGTGAACGTTTTCAATTTTTCGCTTACTTGTTTCTTTTTCGGGCTCTCTCATGTAGGGGAGAGTTGTACCACTTAACATATTTCGAATTTTATTTTGAATAATATACGTCATATTTAACTGAGCGATGTATTAGGATAAATAATAAACACTTACACAGCCATGATAATTTTTGTAACTGGATATCATTGATTTTACTGTTAAAAAAGTATGTTTTTCCTGGTAGGTTGCAAGTGGTCAATTTAGAAAACTACTTGCTTTTATTGTACCATGAGCTTCCTTAATTGTACCCGTAGTAACCTATATAGAGGGATTAGTGTATAGTAAAATAAATTTTAGTGTGAATACCAATAATCATGTTTTCTTTATTACAATTCATTTTCCAGTATCAGAAATTATATAGTTTGAACGTACATAATTCAAAGCAAGAAAAGTTTGGGTTCCAGGTTGGACTCCTGCGCAAAGTTCGTAGCTCCTTGAACGGCATTTGGTGCATTGGATCATGTCTTCAATTCTTTTTTTCCTCGTAAACTGAACAGAAACCACTCATAAACACACATGTCTATAACATGATGTTTTTTCTGGTAGGTTGCAAGTGGTCAATTTAGGAAACTAGTTGCTTTTATTGTACCATGAGCTTCCTTAATTGTACCCGTAATAACCTATATAGAGGGATTAGTTTATAGTAAAATGAATTTTAGGGTGAATACCATTAATCATGTTTTTCTTTATTACAATTCATTTTCCAGTATCAGAAATTATATAGTTTGAACGTACATAATTCAAAGCAAGAAAAGTTTGGGTTCCAGGTTGGACTCCTGCGCAAAGTTCGTAGCTCCATGAACGGCATTTGGTGCATTGGATCATGTCTTCAATTCTTTTTTCCTCGTAAACTGAACAGAACCACTCATAAACACACATGTCTATAATATTATGTTTTTTCTGGTAGGTTGCAAGTGGTCAATTTAGAAAACTAGTTGCTTTTATTGTACCATGAGCTTCCTTAATTGTACCCGTAGTAACCTATATTGAGGGATTAGTGTATAGTAAAATAAATTTTAGTGTGAATACCATTAATCATGTTTTCTTTATTACAATTCATTTTCCAGTATCAGAAATTATATAGTTTGAACGTACATAATTCAAAGCAAGAAAAGTTTTGGGTTCCAGGTTGGACTCCTGCGCAAAGTTCATAGCTCCATGAACGGCATTTGGTGCATTGGATCATGTCTTCAATTCTTTTTTCCTTCGTAAACTGAACAGAACCACGCATAAACACCCATCTCTATAACAACGTCAGGTTGATTTGAGCTTTCTAGTTTTATTTTTGGAGCACTTTAAAGTTTCTTGGACGAGATATTTCTAGGGACTTTCCGTCAAAACCATTGCCTTTTGTGCTGTTCTATTCTTGGATTTTGGATGAGGCTTCGGCCTTTTTTTTTAGTAGGCCTAGTGGGTGCAGTAGTGGTAGCTAAACTCTCTTTAGGATTAGGTAGTTCAGGCCAGAATATTTCGTACTCTTCGTTAGCTCCTGTTGTAAAACTAAGTGTTTCCTTGTTTATCTCGTTAGACTCTTCTTCCCGAGTTTTACTGCCTTAATAATCCACTAGTTCGGAAGCCACTTTTCAACTTTAAGTGTAGTAGCCTTTGAAAGGTTTAAACGATGATCTATACAAAGGCTGCACGCGATGGGTGGGTATGCCCAGGAAATTATAGCATTAGTAGACCGTGCTCTCTAGCATGTAAAAATTGCTTTAAGATTCTTGGAGTGCGTTGTCTGCCCATTCAATACCTAAAGAACTTTTTTTCTACTATTGGGCTAACCATACTCTCTGGTGGAGCACCATTCCTCAAATCATTCTTCATTCGCATACGCTTACATATAAGCCTAGGTGAAACGTAAAATTCTGAAGTACTCGAACAGCAAATAACTGTCGTGTTGACTGCACGTTCTCCACTGGACACTGATCCAACTTGCCGTTTACCTTTTTGTGGAGAACCTTTTGCCATTTGTTCTGCATAGTGCTGACACCCGTTTTGTCAATGTTAAATGTCAGAAGGTCGAAGAAGACGTAGACATTCCTTTTAATGAATCCGTTTGCGCGAATCATGGAAGTTGCTTGAGGTTCTCTTGGTGAGATTATGTCTTTATGAAGAGCTATGAAAGCATAAAATCACTTCTTTCCTGCCATTTGGGATTCTTTATTAAAATAATGTGGTATTTAATTTCTCTCGACGATTTGAAATGCAAGCCGTCGAACATCATTAATCGTAAGGCCAAACATCAACGTCTCCAATTTTAAAATGTTATCAACTAGCTCCTTCTTCACTGCTGTTAGTAACGCACTGTCTCGATCAAAAGCCTTAGTTTCTTCATTTGCCTTGACATTGGCCCCCTTAAGGTCACGGAGCAACGTAGGCTTAGGTACTGGTATTCATTTAATCATGGCTCATGTCATCCACATTCCAAGTTCCATATTTTCCTTTTTTATTTATTTATTCTTGAAAATAAGTAGGTCTTAAATACCCAAAGGTTTTTAAAATTGTACCTGTACAATATAGGAAACTCAACGTGGTACAATATGGTAAACCTGCACTTTATGTAAATAAACTACGATTCCTAACCTAAAAATGGTCCGGCAAAGGGAAACGACTTAGTTTTATACACCTAAATACATGCGTTTCTTATATTTATAAATCAAAATGGTTTGCACATACCTTTACAGATGCCTGCAACCTTACGTACTCTGAGATAGCGCGT
>NW_027312886.1:0-25067 GCF_040954645.1 Diabrotica undecimpunctata
CGCGCTATCTCAGAGTGTCGTTTCGGTATAAAAATTTTCGCCCTGTGTCCTAGCGCGCCCGAAATTCTTGGTTATACATAGAATTTTTGTGTGTATATTGTTAAAGACATTTATGATTCGGAATTCTTGGTTCTACATGGAACTTTTATGTGTATATTCGTGAAGACATTTACGACATCATATACCCGGAACAGACAGGCTTAGTTTTTCTAAGAAAATAGTCATGCATCTTGCCCAAAATCTAAATAAGAACTGTGAAATTATTGTGGACAACTTTTATACCTCCGTTAACACATATCTCACAGGAACTATTAAAGTCAATAGAGGTGTCCCAGCGCGCCCGAAATTCTTGGTTATACATGGAATTTTTGTGTGTATATTGGTAAAGACATTTATGATTCGGAATTCTTGGTTGTACATGGAACTTTTGTGTGTATATTCATGAAGACATTTTCGACAATATACCCAGAACAGACAGGCTTAGTTTTTCTAAGAAAATAGTCATGCATCTTGCCCAAAACCTTCTAAATAAGAACTGTGAAATTATTGTGGACAACTTTTATACCTCCGTTAACACATATCTCACAGCAACTATTAGAGTCAATAGAGGTGTACCTAAACAGTTAATAGAGGTTCACTTGGATATACACGTCTTGTTTTGGTCGCAAAGGCATGCTTCTTTTAGTGCGTTACAAAAACTCTACATTTGGCGGGTTTTTGTAACAAACAGCGATATTTAGACGCGCTATCTCAGAGTACATACAAAGAGTTGCTTTGTGCCCTCCAATTTTTAAAAACTGGCAGGACCCTGGTCTACCTGGCCTTTCGGCATACGACCGTTAGCGCCTCCACTGCCCCTACGAGTCCAACATCAAAATGAAGGTGGCGAGATGCATCCCCCGTAGTACCTGTGTTGCGATTACCTCACCTATCCGTAATCCCCTCCAACGGGCGGACAGGTAACGCAGGCAGAGGAATTTCCACCTCGCACGTAGACAGGTCGCCGCCGAGGATCTCTCCCCTACCACTCTTAAATCTCCAGGCGGGTACGTGCCAGCTCGTTCAACCTCGCCTGGTTCTCTTGGAATGAGAGTAGAGTGGTCCCACGAGACTCTTGTCTCGGATACTAGGAGTGTAGACCGGTGACCGTGACGCCTAAGCGTCTCGAGTGCGTTTCTACAAACCCGACACCTCAAGCGACGACACTCCACCTCTCGATTCCTACCCATTAGTCGCCTCTTACTACAGGCAGGTCCTTCTGACCTCGGCCGTATTCTTATCTCCGCGAGCCGAACGGAGGTAACCACATACAATAAGCCAAGGCACGTGGAATTGTATGACCAGAGCATGGGTTCAGTTAATGCAATGGATCAAGACACAGAAACATGCGGCCCTCTGCGAAAATCTTAGGCGTGGTCTAGCAAGGTTGGTTTACACTTAATTCATCAAATGCTGTTGAAATCGAAGGTACTATATAGCAGGACACATATCCATGTATAAACATACAAAAGCTTGCTGTAAAGACATTTTTTTTATAAAGTATGGCGCCGGCTATAGAAAAATGGCAGAAAACATCAATCAGCCGTCAACTTTCAAAACTTTGCATGTTATATTTGATTTCTCAAAAGAAGCAGGAAAGACTGGATTGAGAAAGATCTGCGCTATTTGTAAAAGGCGAGGTGTGCGAAAATTGACAAGGAAAGGTTGCATGAACTGTCTCGATCAACCCGGACTGTGTTCAGCGGCCCACTTTCAAGCATATCACAATTAAGAATTATATCTACTACTCTCTTTTTCTTTGGTGTTTTTAAAATTTCTTTATTTTTTGTACTTTTTGATAATATTGTTTCGTTATTTCTATGTAGTTATTTGGGTATTGCGTTATATGTAGATATTCTGGTATATCTATATATGTATATCCAGACGTAGATATTTTGGTAAACTAATACAAATACCAAGTATTTATTTCTTATAATGAAAAGTGAGTTAAGTATTAGTTTTAGTATATATTATTTATAAAAAAAAAATTCTTCATAGGGCTGGTATAGAACAGTCGACTTATAAAAGGCTGAAGCAGAAAGAGTGATTTATTTTTAGGTTTTTGTACTTTCGGGTGTATTCTTAAAGAGATATTTAGGGCAGTCAAAACCAGTTATAGCTATTATGACTGTGATAATACTAAATAATTCTACTTTTATAGAAACCACTGGATTTTCTTAAGAAATATGAACAACAAAATATACATATTTAGGTCAATATTATGGTTAATGCTTCTATTATCCATATCTACTACATACAGCAGAGAAGAAAGAACATTTTTAGATCCGGCGTTTAAGAATTTAGTGCGAAGACTCAAAATCCGATTAGGAGCTCCGAGTCAACATGCTGTAAGAACTGAGAAAAATAGAAAACTGCTGATAAAAAGCGATGTAAGTATTTTTTATTTTATCACCACACTTAAAACCGTTGTTAAAAAATTACACTTAAAACATTTGAAAAGATCAAAAGAAAAAGAAAAAACAAAAATCTAATACCGTCGTTATGTTTTATTACTTACTTCGTTTGGAGTACCAGAAACTGAATTCACTACGAATTTTGACCAGGATGAACGGCATGTGGAATGCAATTTTAGATTCCCTTGCCGAGTAATTTATCCAGCTGTTTGTTTCGCAAGTTTTAGGAAACGCAGTGGTAAAAATTTGAATTCGGTTTCGCTAGTTTGAAAGTATTTTTATTTGGAAAGTTTGGAGTTCTAACTTTCATACCATAACCAAATTTTCTAATGTGTTTTTGTGAAGTCTAACTTATAGTCCTTTTTATATTTTTTCAATGATAACGAAAAAATAAATAGAACCAGCTTTTTCTGTAATTTTGTTACCAAAAGATCTCTCCTAGTAGTTATACTTAAATATTTGACCATAGCTCCGAAGATGGCTTCCTAAGCCGAAAGCGCTAACCTAGGAACTAAAATCTTTTACACAGTTAAAAAGTACTTCCCTTTTCCATCTTTTGATTTGTTGTAAGTGTGTACAAAAACATATCAGTTTTTTTATTACTTAAAATAATATTCTATTGTAAGATGCTGTGTGGGACACCCAGGAAAATCCCAAGTTTTTACCATATCTATCTTCTCTTATATCGTTTTTACCGAGTTTCCAGGAATTCTCTTATTTAGAGAGAATATGCAAATTTGCAGCATATTAATATTTGTTATATTTTATGTAATTTATTTTTTAGACATTGGCAGAAAAACCACCTTTTGCAGATTTTCCGTGCGACCGAAGCCACACAAAAATAAGAAGTGACACTGTACCAACAAATGTTAATCAGGTACGCCCTGGGGATATCGACATCATAGCTGCTATGGGTGACAGCTTAAGCGCCGGTACTGGAATATCTTCTGCAACTATGCAACAAGAATTGTTCTCGGAGGAGAGAGGAAGATCGTGGTCGATAGGTAATTATACAAAATTATTAAAGGAGAATGAATAACTAAAAATTTTTTATGTTGATGATATAATCACCCACGTCATAAAATACAAGCAAAAGTCATAAATTCAGTAAAACTCGGGGCAAATGCGCCCCTAGTAAAACTGGAAAATATGGCGGAAAAAAAATTGGTTACGCAAAACAAACATAAATTAAAATATATACGGAATGAATGAATCTTCATCAATAATTGTTTTATCAAACAAGAGCAAGATATACAAAAAAGGTTAAAAAGAATAGCAAAAGAGTACTCACAAACAGCAAAAGAGGTCAAAGTGGGGTTGGGAAAATTGCAGTATATGGAAAGTTCTGGAAATTGATCAAACGCAAATAAACGCTAAAAATCAAGTCCCAAATGCAAAATGTCTCAAGGATTAGGCAATGGAAAAGGTAAAGAATAAGCAAAGAAAAACCTTGGATAGGTCAAAATAATCTTAGAACAGGAACAAGTATAAGAAGTACATTCAAAAAAAAGATTGCTAAAACAGCAACTGCCAAAATAATTTAGTAAATATGGAGTTCACATATGATCTTTACAAAAAACCAAATCAGAAAGGGAATCTCATGAAATAGAAGTCAAGAGTCTTCTCTTGCTGCAAATCCATGCTTAGTAGAAGCTATTGGAAGATATTAGGAATAACCTTTGTATTCTAACAATACATCTATAGTTTACCCTTGAAAAACACTACCTTTTGCACTTTTTACGAAGGGAAAAGACAATGAACTGAAATTACACGATTCTATCTCCTTTCAATTCGAACTCCACCATTGTTCTAGACGTGAATTGTTCAATTCTCATCAGGAACACTTGTGATAGTTCAAACTGAAATAAAATACAATTAATTTGGCCGTTATAGTTACATAACTATACGCTCTATATGAAGCAACCAGAAGTCAGAAGACTTTTCTTCGATAGCGAATTAGGTGCACCGCAAATCCAACCTGCATCCCTTCTTTTACTTTTATTTTAACGTCTTTTCTCTACATACAGAGTATAAAACATATTATTTATTGAGGATAAACGAGATAAAAAGGTTATTTCTAACATCGTCCAATAGCTTGAAGCAAGCTTGGATTTGCGAAAAGGAGTCTCCTGACTTTTTGTTGTTTTGTATAGAGTTCGCTGTTAGCGTGTAGAACGTGGCTACGATATGTTGACGATACCATCTGAATGGTATACATCCTAGTATCAAAATTCACGATGGAGGTGGAAACTAATTCATCCCTACAGTTTCTCGACGTTATCAAAAGGAAAAACCAATCCCAAGGTTTTCATTACTATATTTATCATTACTATGTTTATCAAAAATCCACCCATACCAATCGTTATTTGCATGCCAACTCTCATCATCCATCTTCACAAATTAATTCAGGCATTAACGCGCTATCTCAGAGTCAATACGCCTTTCCGATGATGCAAGTAGATCCGCTGAGCTTTCTTGTTTAAAACAAGCCCTTATCCAAAACGGTTACCGCGAAAATTACATCAATAGGAGCATCCACAGATATCAATCTCACTCAATCTCAATCCAAAGACTCAGAACCTTATCATACGAAAGCTCTTCCTTACTTTAAAGGTGTCACTGACAAAATCGACAAAATTCTTAAATCAAGAGGAATGAAGACAATATTTACCCTCCAACAAAAACTTTGATCTCTCGTCCAATCAATCAAAGACAACATTCCAAATGAACAACAAGGACTTTACGAAATTCCTTATGCAGACTGCCTCCGATCTTATATAGGCCAAACAAATCGTAGAATCCAAATTAGGATTTATGAACATTCTATTTCTGTTCATAATTCCGATTCAATTTCAACTCTAGGTCAAATTTAAAATATGGGGTTAGAACAATGAACAACATTTGTAAATAACTTTTTTAGATATTTCTAACGCGGAGCAAAATATCGAAAATTTACCCTGTTTGTGGAATCAAATTTACATTTTAGTTGAGTATCTTAAAAAATGTGAACCTTCATCCTATATAACTGTGTAAAACTTTAAATCTGTGTTTATTTGGATAGCCGACATCTAGGACTGTCTTCATCTTAAATGCGATAATATATATATATATATATATACATATATACATATATATATATATATATATATATATATATATATATATATATATATATATATATATATATAATATTCTTATTTCTTAGTTTCTCGTATTTGTTAATCTTTAAGTTATTATCATTTTCTAGGTGGAGAGGCGGATTGGAAAAGATTCCTTACATTAGCAAACATTTTAAAAGAATTCAATCCAAAACTATTCGGTTATTCCTTAAACACATCACAAAGTTTTCAGTGGGATTCACAATTCAACGTAGCGGAGAATGGCGCCATTTCACAAAACTTACCATTTATGGCCAAAGAGTTGGTTAAACGTATTAAGAATGATAAGAGGACGGATCTAAAAAATCACTGGAAGGTAGCTAGTTTATTTATAAGATTTTTTATCATTCGTTTTGACTTTATTTCCATCTTCTACTGCTATTATTTTGACAGTGGACCATCATCTTACATTTGAGAAATGACAGCACAAAATATTGAATTATACTTTCTTAAATTTGGCTCTTACGGCATTGTTCTTCTCTTTGGGTTGCCTTTTCTTATATCAAAGCAAGCAGACGGCAAAAATAAAAGACGATATCAGATAGATTTATGTAAGATTTTAGGTAGATATGACAGCGCTCCTGTAAGTACTTGTAAGCCTCACCGACCAGTTACGCCAATATCGCAAAAGAAAGTTATTAGAATATAGAACATTCTCGTAAATGGCTAATGTCCATATTTTAGCCAAATCGGACTTAAAATATTGTTTTGACCGTGTGTGATTCGCCAATTTAAAAAAAATGGAACGATTTTAGAAAAATGGAACGAGTGGTGACCATCTAAAATGAGTTTCAACGTGGTCACAGGGCGGTTTCTAATAAACCTCTACCAGGTGCCCCGAAAACGGCTACCACGGAAAATATGACGTTACAAGAATCGATGATTTTGTGGCAGACCGCTGATTGAACATACACAAGATAGCTAAAACAGTATGCATCTCAAAGAACCGCGTGGGCTAGATCTTGTATGTAATTTTGGGCATAAGAAAGTTGTCAAAGCGATGAGTGCCACATTTGATCACTCCTGACAACAAGCGTAACTCTAAAACCACTTCAAAGCAATGTTTGGCCATGCTTCGTGACCCATTTACGAAAAATGGAGCCACTGGTACACACCAGACACCTAGAAATAGTCTATGAAGTAAACTGCATCCGACAAACGTGCCCAAAAAGACTATTTTATCGGCCGCAATGGTGATTCACATCGTTTTCTGAGATTCACAAGGCGTGGTCTACATCGACTACCTGGAGAAGGGTAAAACTGTCACACGAGTCTTTTATGCCGAATTATTGGGCCAATTTGATGTCGAATTGCTAAAAACTAGGCCCCATTTAGTGAAGAAAAAGTGCTCTTCCAACATGAGAACTCACCTACACATTCGTCATCGTCCCGGCTAAATTGGTCGAATTGGGGTACGACCTGCTGTGCCATCCACCTATTCTCAAGATTTGGTCCCATGCGTTTTTTTTTCAGCCATAAAAAAGTCACTTGCTGGGCAGAAAATATTGAATGAGGCAGAGAGTATATGAATGTTATTACCCCTACGGATGCCTATTTTGCAGAAATCGAGAAAACGTATTTTTCAAACGGAATAAAGAAGTTGCAGAATTGCTGGTCAGTGTATCGATATAAAAGAAGACTATGTTGAGAAATAAATGACCACTTTTCCAAAATTTTCGTTTTTGTAAAGGTAAAGTACTTAATGGACTACCTTGGTATGTAGAACCTTGCGAAACACGCAAAAATAATAATAATAAACGAAGTACAAACACAAGAAATTCAACGGTAACAAATTATAATTAGTATCAAAAATTATTAGAGGAGCAAGTAGCAAAATGTAGTTTTAAAAATGTCTGGTGAACATACACAAATTTTTAAGTAAAATCAGCAAAATCACTTGTTAAAAGAAATCAAAAATGATAAAATGTGGATACGGTTGGATACTAACAAACAAATAGTAGAAAAAACTAAATTTAATTCCTTCGAACACAAATTTCAATTAGTCCGAGTAGGGTAGGAGAGCACTGGCTAGAAAAAATATTCTGATTCCATTTTTTTGCAGAATATTTCATAAAATAGTCCCCTTATAACAAAAGTGCATATTGCCAAGAGAAAATGATAGTCAACAATTGTTTAAACAATTTTTTTTAATAAATTGTGAAATTTAATTTTTTTTTTGTCAGTAAGATGTTCGTAAAGTCTATATATCCCAAAACGCAACGGTATATCAATTAGTTGATGGATTTGCGCATTTTGAAACTACCTACTGGACTTGAGCCTTCATCTCATATTTTTTGTTCTTAGAAATTAGTCTCTTTAAATCATAACTGGTTTGTTTATGACAATAAATACACCTAATTAGCGGCATTTGAAAGATCAAGGACTGAACTTTTAATGTAGAAAGTTTGAAAAAGGTTGGCTTTGGACGAAGTCGTCTACAAAGCTTCAAAATGAAGAGCTCCAATTCGTTCAACTTGAACTAGTGACGGAGGAAGACTGAAATTTTATCCTATGTACTAATTAGTAAAAATTATGCAACAATTTTAAAAGATATAAAACAACTATCGAATAAATTTAAATCCTAATAAAGTGTATTGATAATTGCCTAACATGTAGAAAATAAGTTGCATTAGAAATAAAATTGTAACCCTAAAATGTTTATTTTTAATTGAAGGGTATAGATGGAAAAGTCACATTTTCCACTCTTTGTCAAAAATGCGTTTTTAGTTGGTTCGTATTCTCCACATTAAAATACACAATCTTTCGAAGTTTGAGAGAGCAGAATTAACAATCTCTTGTACAAATTAATATAAAAATCGCGTTGTTATCATAAAACTAATATTCTCCGGAGGCTTACGGTCACGTGCCACTTATTGTCGATTTTTTCTCGATATTTAAAATAATAAAATACAAAAATAATGGATGTAAGTAAACAAAAGTATTGGTGAAACTGTTAGGAAACGAGTGACGGCACCGGAAAAATGGAAGAGAAGTAAGGTAAGAAACACAGGTATTTAACCTAACTTTAATCTTAACTCTGCATTGTTAAATTTAAGATGTCTTGCTCAACTTAAATGTTCAGATAAAAAATAAACGATAGCCAATCTAACCTATGTTTATCTTTCGTTTTTTTAGATATACGACAAAAGGCTTTCCGAACTTCCTGACATGCAACCACCATAGTGGCGCACTATTATGCAGAACAATATCAGCTCAGGATATTAGACGCTTTCACTCAAAGTTTTATGCAACACAAGATAATATCTACATTTTTGAAAACCTTAAATGTATCCAGGTTTAGGGTGACAAAAGAGAAAAGAGAAGGGGACAGAACTTCTTATGAGTTTACAGCTAAAAAAGCTAGTGTTATGCGTTTTTTGAATAGCTTAAACAGTTGCGAAACACATTATTGTACAAATAAGATGGCTCAAAAGTATCTCTCAGTTAACTGAGAGATACAAGATAACTGAGAGATACATCTCAACTTAAGGCTATACCAGGACATAAAGACAGACCCCGTTCTAGGAATGCCTGTAGACCGAATGGTTACGAGGTATAGTTTTAACAAAAATTTTCAAATTATAATACCAAAAAAAAAAGACTGGGAAACTGGTCCGCCGCTAACAGCAAACTCAATATGGTATACGGACGGCTCCAAAACGGATACAGGTACGGGGGCTGGAATATATGGCATAAAACCAAGGACGGAAGTCCGGGTATGTCTAGGAACATACGCGACCGTATTTCAAGCCGAATTAGCTGCTATACACAGGTGCGCTATGGAACTAATCGGCCGAAATGTAGATAACGACTCCATCGTTATCTATTCGGATAGTCAAGCGGCTCTAAAGGCTCTCAGTTCGGTACAGGTCGATTTATGGCTGGTATGGAACTGTTTGGATGTCCTCTCTCAGGTGGGAAGTCAAAACAGGTTGACACTTGCCTGGGTGCCGGGACATAAGGGTCATCGTGGCAACGAGAAGGCCGATGAATTGGCCCGAGAAGGCGTATCTACGCCACTGGTTGGTCCGGAACCCTTCTTTGGAATCGCAAATACGAAAAAAAGAGCAGCCATACACAAATGGGTACAACAGAAGTCTCTTGAGTGGTGGAACAACTCACCAGGACAGAGGCAGGCCAAACAGTTCATCAAAGGACATTCGGCTAAATTTACAGCAGACTTACTTTCGCACAGACGCAGGACTGTCAGAATGATAGTGGGTCTGCTCACTGGGCACTGGGGACTCAATAGACACCTGAGTCTCATAGGCCTGACAGAAGAGGACACCTGTCGTTTCTGTCTGGAAGAAGAGGAAACCGCTCTACACGTTCTGTGCCATTGCGAAGGTCTCGCACGAATGCGGTTTCTAGAACTCGGAGAGGAAAAACCGGAAGCACCAGGCTACATGAAAAGGCCACTATCAAGACTGTTGAGTCTCATTAAGAGGACCAAGCTAGATGAAGTGCTTTAAAATAAGGGGGAAACACAATAGATCTGCAAAGGTCGCAGTGTATCAGGCTCTATTGGCCGCCCCATTTTCTACATTCTACATCTCTCAGTTGAACTTAATGTACGTAAACTTTGACGACTGTAACTATTCAAGACAAAACTGTTGAAGTAAAAGAGCAATATTTTAGATAAATTTTAACACAGAATATAATTCATAATTTGGTAGCCACCGGGTGGATGTTTGTTTAACTTGCTTGTCACTTACCGAGCAAATAAAAGTATGCAAGGATGTACAGCAAAAAACTACTTTCGTAACAAGGAAACGAGTACATAAGCTAAAATATACTTCATTTTATGACCTTAAGGAGGCCAAAGATGACTTGTTGATTTTAAGCTTTGATTGTCAAAAAAATCAGGAGCTACCGAAACTTCCAGATAAATCCATTTATTATAGTCGACAGTTATACTTTAATAATTGTTGTGTTGTAAAAGGGTCTTAGGGTAAGTCTAAGTCTAAGGGAAAGGCTAAGTAACATACAAGGAGACGAAGGTCCAGAAATAACGGAAGAAGAAGTAATGTACGCACTAAAAAGAATGAAAAATGGTAAAGCCCCAGGTCCAGATGAAATACCAACGGAAATCCTTAAACTAATAGAAAAAGACTCGATTCACATTTTGGTTAAACTTTTCAATAGCATTTACACATCAGGAAAAATACCACAAGAATGGCTTTTATCCATCTTTGTTACTATACCAAAAAAGATAAATGCCAAACAATGCAGTGATTACCGTACAATCAGTCTGATGAGCCATGTACTGAAAATATTTCTGAAAATTATACACTCTAGAGTACACAGAAAACTACGCGCTATCTCAGAGTTAATACCCAGTTTGGATTCCGAAATGGACTTGGAACAAGAGAGGCGTTGTTTGCACTGAACGTTATGTCTCAAAGATGTCTTGACATAAATCAAGATGTATTCATGTGTTTCATAGATTACAACAAGGCCTTTGATAAAGTGCGGCATGATCACCTAATCAGACTCCTGACAGAAAAGAATTTAGATAAACGAGACATCCGACTAATAGCAAATATGTACTACAATCAGAAAGCAGTAGTGAGAGTAGAGAATAATACCACTGAAGAAATCGAAATAAAGCGCGGTGTGAGACAAGGGTGTATACTGTCACCAACCCTGTTTAATCTCTATTCCGAAGACGTAATGAATAGAACACTCTCTGAGCAATCCGTAGGTATTAAAATAAATGGTGTTAGATTAAACAATCTGAGATTTGCCGACGACACCGTTCTGATCGCAGAAACACTTGAAGAGCTACAGACATTGGTGAATAAGATAGCAGACTGCAGCGAAGAATATGGACTATCTTTGAACATAAGGAAAACTAAATTTATGGTAATATCGAAATCAACACAAAATGTCCAAAATTTATATTTACACAATGAAATTATCGATCGAGTTAGCAAATACAAATATTTAGGCACTTTTATAAATGAAGACAACGATAGCTCAGCAGAAATCAAAATAAGAATAGAAAAAGCCAGATCCATATTCACTAAAATGAAGAGAGTGTTCTGCGGAAGAGATTTGAGCCTTGAAATGAAACTTCGCCTGATGAGATGTTACGTACTTTCTGTGCTGTTCTACGGAATGGAGTCATGGACGTTGAAAAAGATTGATACCAAAAAATTAGAGGCATTTGAACTGTGGATGTATCGCAGAATCCTGAGAATATCATGGACCGAGAGAGTCACAAATGTCGAGGCCTTGAGAAGAATGAATAAAGAAAAGGAAGTCATATTTACGATCAAAAAACGAAAACTGCAATACTTGGGACACATTACAAGAGGCGAAAGATATGAACTGCTTCGAATAATTATGCAAGGGAAAATAGCAGGAAAAAGGTCCATAGGAAGAAGACGAAACTCCTGGCTAAGAATCTACGGGAATGGTATAGCTGTAGCAGCAACGAATTGTTTCGGTCAGCAGTTTCGAAAATACGTATAGCCCTGATGATCGCCAACCTTCGGAACGAAGATGGCACTTGAAGAAGAAGAAAAGGGTCTTCGAAATCCAAACTTACTATGGAAAACATAACTTCCTACGTATGGACTGAGAACGAGTTTGGAAAAGGTTCAGATTGCGTTTTTGGAAATATTATGAAGGAAATCAAAAAGCGCAAGATAATTGTTAGCCCTGACGAATATATTCAAAAATAGACAGGTTTGGTATTGTTAAAAAGCTTGGAGATGACGTAACAGTTGCAAACTGAAAATCGGTAATAAAGGAAGTCATAAAAGCTCCTGGTTCTTTGCATTTTGGCATACAGTCATGTAAACGACTTTACTTTATCCGAAAAAAGCTAAAAAACGTCAACTGTGTTTTGGTTCAAGGTGAGAAAACTTATAAATGGAGAAGTAAAGTTGCGGATACTGCACGAAGAATCACTTCTTCTTCATGTGCCCTGTCCGTTCCGAACGTTGGCAATCAACATGGCTACTCTGACTTGTTTACGGCAGATCTGAATAGTTCAGCAGATGACAATCCGAACCATTGCCGCAAGTTTTGGAGCCACGAGTGTCTTCTCCTCCCTGGACCCCTTCTGCTGTCTATTTTCCCTTGAACGATCAGTTGTAGTACTCTATATTTATTATGTCTCATAACGTGACCCAAGTATTCCAACTTTCTTTTCTTTATACTTATTCCTACCTCTCTCTCTTTACCTATCCGGCGTAGTACCTCTTCGTTGGTCACGTGCTCAGTCCAGGATATATGTAATATACGTCGGTAAGCCCACATTTCGAAGGCCTCTACTTTTTTCATCAATGTTGCGGTCATTTTCCACGCCTCCATTCCATATAACAAAACCGGGAATACATAACATTTCAGAAGTCGAATTTTGAGAGGTAGGGTGAGGCTTTTAGAGGTGAAAATTTGCTTCATGCTAGTGAACGATGCTCTTGCCTTTTCTACTCTTATACGTATTTCCTTCGCTTGATCCAATTTGAGTTAACTGTTGTTCCCAAGTAGATGTACGAGTCCACGTGTTCAATTCTTTCATTGTCTAATATCAGTTGCTGTGGTGGTTGTTGGGTTTTGCTTACTAACATCCATTTGGTTTTTGTGATATTTAGTCTGAGTCCGTATTGTGCACTTGTTTTTTGTATCTTACTCATTAGGCAACTCAGTTCCTCCATGCTACTTGCTAGAATCACAGTGTCATCAGCATACCTTATGTTATTAATTATTTCTCCATTTATCTTTATGCCTTCTGTGCTTTCCTCCAGCGCTGTCTTAAATACTTCTTCTGAGTATATATTAAAGAGAATAGGAGACAAGATACAGCCCTGTCGTACCCCTTTCTTGATCTCAATTTTATTGGTCAATGTAGATCCTACTTTCACTTTAGCTGTTTGACCCCAATAGAGACTCGCTATTGTTCGAATGTCTCTGTAGTCGACTCCGATCTTATGGAGAACTTCAATTATCTTTTCGTGCTTTACGTTATCGAATACTTTTGCGTAGTCTTTAAAGCATATGTACACGTCTTTGTTCATATCTCTGCAGCACTGGATGAGTACCTGTAGACTAAAAAGTGCTTCTCTTGTCCCAAGAGAATTCCGAAACCCAAACTGCGAATCTCCAATGTTATCCTCGCATTTTTTGCTTATTCTGTTGTAAATAACCTTGGTGTATGCCTTCGAAATGTGGTTAATTAGACTTATTATCCGATGTTGATCACAAGACTTTGCTTTTGGTGAAGAATCACTAAACGAGGACAAACTTTTGCGTAGCTTGGCACCCGAGTCTATTGCTAAAGGTAATTGTATAGCGAAACCCCAAAAAGGAAGAAGACGTAAATTCGCTTTTAAAGAAACATTATGGAGATAAGTGGAGAAATTTTGAAGAAATATATTTTTACAAGCATGTATTAGAAGAAGGAGTTGCAACTGAAGAAAATGAAGTATGCGTTGCTGTTAATGAGATACCTGTTTTCCAAATTAAATTTTTTTATTGGCAAGTTTTATAATTTAAAGTAAAATTTGAGCAAAATAAAACAAGTTTTTCAAAAAAAAACTGAATTTTTTTATACCTAAATTATATTCGTAAAATATTATGGAACTTTTTTATCTGAACATTCCCATTAAGCTTGGTTGGTTTCAAAACTAACTGTTTCCTCCTTGTTACAGTACAGACCCCAACAATAGCGCACCTAGAATTTTCCTGTGGGGGGGGGGGATTTGATTGGGCACCGAAATTTTTTTTATGCTCTTTTTTATGCTACCTCCCTTTTGAAGCCTTAAAATTTGTGAGTAACAGTGTCGAAATTGTGCTCTTGGGAGGGGGGGGGATTTAACCCCCAAAACTCCCCCTGGGTGCGCCACTGGACCTCATTCTCTATTTTTTGGTACCAAATGTAACATTGTCCAAATTAATAAGTAATTTTTTTTTTTGTATTTAGCGGTCTATTCCACACCATATCTTTATAAAATCGATTATTAAGCTACTTTCTACACGTAAACAAAAAATTCGTTATAGCTGACTTCATAATATTGTTTCTAGACGTTTTTCTCATTACCTCTAAAATTTTAATAAGTGAAGAATGTTACTTTTGCATCTATACCTTTCAATTCAACTAATGTTTAGTTACTTTCAATAAATATTGGTTTGACATAGGCTTCTGATTTATAAATTTTTTCTGATAAATTTTTTTTTCTTAAATATTTTAAAGTGAGTGCAATTGATCCAAAATGAGACAGCATAGTTTAAGATGGTTCGGCCATATTTAACGTCAGATTCAACGAGACGATAATCAGCCAATATGAATTATTGCTGATTTGCACGTTTCTGGGAGTAGTAAGAGAGGAAGAACTGGGAATGTGCTTAAGCAGGACATGTGAGTAAATAGGATTAATTGAACTTATGGAAAAATGTAATTAGAGAAACCGATCCTGCGTAGGGACATAGACAAAAAGACAACGAAAATGATGATGATGAATATCTGTACCTCTCAAAAAAAGCTGCATTCTTGAATCTTGGATACTGTGTTTTAATCTGTGTTTTAATTTATGATACTATTATTTAATTAACTTTATTCACTTAACATCTACTTTATAAATATTTCTAATTTTTAGTATAAGTATATTTTCTAAATATTATGTTTTGCATTTTAAGATGATAACCATAATGGCTGGGCATAACGACTTTTGTTCAGAAAACTGCTATTACAAAAATCCCAACGATATCCTTAAGTACCATAGAAGTGACGTTACAGAAATGTTGAGATATCTACGAGATAATCTACCTAGAACAATTGTTAACTTAGTTCCTCCTTTAAGTAAGTTTTGTATATCTGCTTTATTTTTATTGTTGTTGCATAGAATATCTGTTGTAAATGCTTTATTAATTTGTAGATTATGGTAAGGAGTGTTGTCAGTGACAATATCAGATCCTACAGGCAAATTGGGAGTTATCACTGTTTTTTTAATCATTTTTCATAATTTTCTGCATTCATGTCATCACGATAATATCTTGTCTTTGCACCTGATGCAAAAATCAAAAGGACATTTGGTATGAAACTCATTTGCCCAATACCGTGTTTGATAACCGAACTATTTCCTTTTGACATGTTTTTAAAAAATTTACCACCACCGATTTGTCCACCACCGTGTTTATAACCAAACTACTTTATTTTGACGAAACAATTTATCAACTACCACTTTCACCACTATCATCTGACCAGCATGTAGAGGACACTCTTCAATAGTAGTAGGTTTCATCAACGAAGTATGTATGTTTTCACATAGAACGAAGATTAGAGATATTGTGGAAGAAATTGCAAAAATGAAATGGCGCTGGGCAAGTCACGTAGCCCGATATAATGACAACAGGTGGACACGGAGAATTCTAGAATGGAGACCAAGGACGACAACAAGAAGCACGGGAAGGCCTCAAAAAAGATGGGTAGATGACATAAGAACAGTGGCAGGCAAACAGTGGATTAGATTGGCGCAAGATAGAGAAAGATGGAAGCAATTGGGAGAGACCTACATTCAGGAGTGGATGGAAAATGGTTGACAAAGAAGAGGTTTCATCAACATATAAGTACCATTGGTTTTACTTCACTTTTGTAATAATTAATATTGTCTAAATACTTAAGACGTACTGCCCGAATGGCATTCCGTTCAATTAATCAATTTTATTTATCTTTCGTTTTCTTCTATCTAAATCTCAAATCTTTTACAATCATGTAGAGAGAACCCACACTTCCAGTTCACTCTTACGCCAAGTCTTTTCTGCAAAAGCTTAAATTATACACACGACATGTACAAAGAATGTCTAATCACAGAATCTCAAAGGAAGTATTAGGATGGTTTCCAAAAGGAAGGAAAAAATGAGGAAGACTACGGAAAAGTTGGAGAGAAGGCGTATTATTGCTTAAACTTTGGCTATTTGGCATTTTTGATAGAGTTTTGATCTTTTTTTTATGTGAATCATCTCCAATATGCATCTTTGGTCCTAGTTTTGTTCTTTTTCCAAAATCTGTACATTTTCAAATTAAAAAAGTTGCTATTTTTGTAGAGAATGCTTGTCTAACTAAGGCTATAGTGTCCAATTTGTTGGTTTGTATACTATGTTTGTGTGCAATAACTCTTTTATGTAGATATTGGTGTGTTTGTCCAATATATGTTAAATTGCAGTCTTTATAATTTATTTTATAAATAACATTCAACTGATGATCTTTCTTTGCTAACATTGGGTTGAATTTTTGAAAAAATGTTTTCCGTATATTTTTGACGATTTATGTACAATATTGATGTCATATTGATATATATATATATATATATATATATATATATATATATATATATATATATATATATATCTAGTGTTTGTTTGATTTAGTGACATTACTATTATTATTGCTAGATATGATTTGGGTTTGTTTTGGATCGGTATCAGAATTAGATTGATTTCTGATAATGAGTCTTCTTTTTTTAATTAGATTGTTGTAAAATTTTGGTGGATAATTATTTTTTTCTTAGATATCTTTAACTTTTTTCTTACTGACTGTAAGTCTTACTGAACTACCGGAAAGCTGAAAAAAGTTAAAGATTTCTTAGAAACAAATTATTATCCACCAGAATTTTACAACCATCTAATTAAAAAAAGAAATTTCATTATCAGAAATAAATCTAGAGTGAGACAGTATGTTTTCTATGTCAGCTACGAAATTACATACAGAGTAGTCCTTGAATGAGGGTTGTAATCCGAACTTTGAAAGTTTGAGGACGTTGTTGGGTATTTAGATGCCTGTGAGATTTTTTATCCATTTCTCGTGAAATGGTAAGCGATTAAACGGAGTGGTCCTTAACTTGTTTAATTTGTTTTGGAGATAGAGATTTATGTAGAAAGAATGTGTATTTTTTGATTAGAGAAGCTTCACACTGATCCAAAATAGTTGAGGGAATGAGATATTCAAGTTGGATGAATATGTTTGACATTTGTCGATGAACGAATGCTATATCAGAATGTACGGACGAAATGTGGAAGTTCAACAATCGTGCTCTCACCTGCATGTTGATAAAATCAGCTCTTCTTGTCAATTTATTGGACAGGGAACCCATAGTTGACTGCATGAGGTGGTCGGTGCGATCACTTATGAAACGTTGGTATCTCTTTGTCTTCCTGCATTGATTCAAAAAGATCTTTTGTGCTTCGGTTCTCGCCAATTTTTTGTTAAGTTTGCTTCATCTCTTAAGTAGTATCGTCAGTTTGGGTTCCCTTCTTTAATGTCAATTTTCGAAATATCATAGGTATATGAGATGTAAAGAACATACACCTTCATATATTGTGGTGGTAGGTGTGTCCTTAATTTTTTTTATAAATACACATCTTATTTCTGAACAATAAACAAAATACAAAAATATTTATACAAAATACCTTTATATTTGTATTTCATTCCATTTAAAACTTGTCTCACAGAAGAATAATTTCCCTGGAACCAAAATGATGATGTGGATTTACGATTATGCATAGAAATGTTAAAAAAAGACATAAATAAAGAAGAGGGACAGAAGAAGAACTCATTTACCCTGTATAGTCCAACTTTCCATATTATTCTGTCTTTAGTGAAGTCAATGTCCTTCCAAATTTTTGTACTTTTTACCGTTGTTGCCATTGGTCATTGACAGACCTATTTTATCTTCACACCCCCCATTGTTTATTACGATAAAGTCAAGGTAGTTGAACTGTACAACACATTTAACGTACCATTTTTAATCCAAAAACGTATGGTTAATGGTTTGTTTTTATACACAATAATAATACATTATAGGAGCAACAGTTATTATTGGCCATTGAATCACTCAACCTAAAACAACGGTTGTTTTATTAGATTTATGATCCTTAAAATAGTAGTGAAATATTTATTAAAAAAAATTTGAAGGTAATGAATGATCTTCTATAAGCTTTTCAAACGACAAGAAAATGTTTAAAACAGCTTTTAGCATTATCATCATCATTGAGCTCCATGTCATTTATGCATTCTTTCCAATATTATACATAAATTGTAAAAGAGGTCCGGTCAACTATAGAACCGTTTTTAAGAGACCTTGAAAAGCTTTGAACATGTTGGAAACAGATTCATATGTGTTTTGTTTAAAGTTAATTTAGGTTTAGTATTACCCTGAATACGAGTTACTCTAGACAAAAAAAATTGTGTTAGCGCATCATTTTTCCTTTTTCCTACTGTTAATCAGTTTCGTTAATATTATTAATCATGCAAAAAGTCAGTCAGTAATTAATTTAAATTAACATTTTATATGTAAATTAAAGGTTTTTTAAATCGTTTTGTAAGTGGATTTTTACAAATATTCAAATATCGCTGACTAAATGATAAACTTAATTAACTTAGTTAACTTAAGTTGTGTTAACATTTTATGTATTTGAATTAAATTAACGTAATTTTTAGAACTAGACATTCTTGCTGATCTTAAAAATCCACCAAAAAATCAATATTTAGCTCATAATCTATTTTGTCCGTGTATTGCGGGCTTACAATTCAGAAGCAGAAGGAAAGAGTTGACTCGCATCATGGAGGGATGGCAACAGATTGACCGGGAAGTCAGTAACATGCCTGAATTCGATTCGGACGAATTTACTGTGATATTACACAACTATACTAGCAATTATACGTTACCTACTAAGGAAGATGGTTCTGAGGATTATGGGTATCTAGCTCCAGATGTTTTTCATTTTTCTGAAAGGGGACAAGCTAGATGTAAGTTGTATTTTTTTTAAAGGAAAAAGACAGTTAAGATTTGATTTGACGTATAGTGCGTCTGTATATCTGCTTATACGTATTTCACCCTAAAATGGATCATCAAAACGGCTATTCACAGACGCTCTAAACGTGAAAATAAATATTTCCTGTTTTGTATAAATAAATCCGTAGACTAATTTTTCGAAACCAAATTTAAGATTTGATGTCACGTATAATGCGCCTGGAGATATGTTGTGGAATGCAATTTTAGATTCCCCATGTCTCTAATAACATCTTTATCAACGTCTGTTTTGCCTTGCAATTCTTAGAAGGCCCAGATTAAAGCATAAATCTAAATTTGGTTTCGAAAAATTAGTTACCAGATTTAGTATTTTTTAACTTTAGATTCTAATAGAATAAAATTAATTATAATGTACATACAGTAGACAAGCGAGAAGTGGCTGGTCATCTGCGTAAACAGAAAATAAACTTTCATGGGGCTGATAGAATAAGCACAGTATATTGCTAAAGAATTATTAAGATATTATTTTAGCATTAAACTGCGTTGACAGTCAGAAAAAAATTTAATTATTTAGTACAAATGTAACATTTGGTCAACTCGCAACAAACCACGTCTCGCTTGTCGCACTCTACAGGTGTACAAAAAAGAAGAATGCTTCAAAACTTTAGTACATTTTAGTCTTAACTATTTTAGGACTGAATATATTCCGCAGATATCCAAAACTTTTCAGATAAAAAAAAATATGAAAAATAGTCTTGTTTTGGTATCCAAAGTGATCTATTTTTTTTAATATCCTTTAATTCTGTGGTAGGACATGGGACAAGTGTCCCAGTAGTGTTTTATATCGTTACTAATGTGCCTTATTAGTAATACAGGATTAATTTTTAAAATATATAAGATCACATGAAAAAAATAGCGGAAAAATGCATTATTAGCATTAAAAAATGTGGAAAAGATGCCTAAAGTCACTACATAGTAGCAAATCACAGGTCATACAAATAGTTTTGGTTCTTGTCTCTTTCCTACAGAGAAAATATCTATGACACCTCCTTCTGGTAGAAATTTGCTTTGGCCAATGACCCATGACATTCACCATGCTCTTTTGGCGTGAGGAAATTCTTCCAGAGCGACCACTCAAGCGTCTCGTCATTTTGGCTTTGGATCTGTCATGAAACTCAGGAGATTACTCTTTGTCTTATTTATATCGTTGTATATTAATCACGAGTTAACTATTACTGACACCAACAATTTATAAAAAAAACTTTCCGCCACCATTTAGCGGATTTTCGGTCATAGTCATCAAAAGTAGATACTTTTTTTGGTACGAAAGATCCACTCCCCCCATGAACTGATTATACCAGTTTTTAGTTTCCTTTTTGCAAGTCCTGTAGATATATTGTCACAGTTAGACATTAGTAATACACTTTTTGTATCTTGCCCCCTTATACTCAGTTCCCAGCATCCAAAACTTGAAAATCAGACTCACTTATTGACATCCTTTTCACTTAAAATTTTGGTGTATTCAGTTAATAATTTTACAGATGTAAAAAACCTGTCAAAACAGGGGCACACATAAGAAAAACATATTGTACTAGCTAGTATTTTCACCACACGTTCACCAAAAGTACAAGCAACAGCTTCAACCTCTTTACCAGAGTAAGTGTTGAAGTCATATATGTATCTGGTAAAAAAATCAGACTTTTGCCAAATTTTTCTTCCCGTTTATATTGATTTTAGTGGAATATACTGTTTTAGGAAAGACCTTTCCTTGAATTTGGTGATCAACAGACTCATGAAAACTCTCTGTTCTGGCTTTTCCAAAAATATGCTTAAAACATGAAACCACTTCATCTAAGCAATATGTCTTAGGTAAATTATTAGGCTTTTCAGGATCATTATAGTACATTTTTGATAACAAATACCAACATCGATCACGTGGTATAGCCTTTTTTATGATTGGGTTGCCGTAGGATTAATTATTTGACCAATAGTATTATTCTTTATTAAACTGGCTTGGTCACCTAGAAAGAATGCCAGATAATCGAGCTGTAAAAGTAGTCCAGAGATGGAAGCCCCAAGGAAACAGAACAAGAGGAAGGCCCCGTAAAAGATGGATAGACGACGTAGAGAGGGATCTTAAAACTATGAACATCAGGCAGTGGCGAAGGAAAGTATCCGACAGGGCAGAATGGAAGAACATTGTTAAGCAGGCCAAGACTCACAAAGGGTTGTAGCGCCATTAGAAGAAGAAGAAGAAGTATTGTTCTTTATTAGCAATATACTGTGGCACAACCAAAGAAGATCATTGTTGCACAGTGATCAGTTTCTTAATTCTCTTTAGTATTTTGGTGTGCAAATGTAAGATTAGAGTAGAGAGCGATGTGTATAAATAGAGACTTCGGAAACAACTTTATAAATACATCCATCTCACTTGAACCTCATCCAACATCCAAAGTGACTCCTTGCCTTTGATTTGGAATATCATGTTTTGGTTTGAACTTCGTGTATGGTTGTTTCCACATTACGAGACCAGACTGGTCGCCATCTAGGTCTGACGTCTTATCTTCTTCTTCAGAATGTATATTTTTGAGATCTCTTTTAAAACCTTCCTCTTGCGAAGAATGTTCTTGTTGAGATTTTCATGAGATTTTCCGTGACTGGGTAGATATTCGTGAGAATCTGAGAAAGTAAAAAGTTCCTCTGGTTCTAACAAGTCACTTAGCTCTTCAACGATGTTTTCCAATTCTTTCTGTATTAAAAAATGTCTGTCCATAATTCAGGAATTGCAAAAAGTAGAACTGCTGTCACTATTGAGAGTCGATATAAAAAACTGATGGAACACTAATGACCCGAGCAAGTGTAGACTACTGGGACATACATGTCCCATTACATGAATTGTGCGAATAAAATGAAGGAAAATGGATTTTATTAGAAATTTTAGTTATTTTCAACAACAAACGCTTTTAGAATTGTTTTCTACTAGTACTTTGCAAGCAAAAATACAAAATATGTATCACAGCAACAAAACACAGAACCACGTACAAAAACACGTTTGTGTTATAAATCATTTCCCAAACGAAAATTTGAGGTTATATAATCGAATAATTGTTGATTGCATAGTATAACGAAATGTTTAGTAATACGGTTATATTTGAATAAAGTAAATTTAGGGGACAAATAGGGACCACTAGAACTTTTTTAAATTTCGTGGGACAATAGATCCCCACAGTACCGAAAAGGTTAATTAACTTTTTTATTTGTTACCCAATTTTGACAAAATTGTCGACAGAAGTAGATAGAAAAGCATTCCAGATTAACTAACATTATTTAGATTTACTAATAGTATCTATACAAATTATACAAGGAAAAATAAAATTAGGTTTTTATCATCTTGGCTTAAGATGGTCTGGTGAAATATAGCTTTTGGTTATCACTTAAAACTATGTAAATTTGTTTAACATTTATTGTTTTTTATTCATTTGTATGAATTAATTATGTTATTTACTAATATAATAGAAATTAACCATATCGTTAGCTGAAAATACGTTTATTATCACGTTTCAATTTCCACTATTAAAAGAAACTTCGTTATAGATAAACAAAAATGTCACAAAAAACAGTTTTAGTGCCATTTTCTTTAATTTGGACATAAGCAGTAATCAAGGTTATCATAAGAAAGATCGTGTCAACTTATTTATTGTGTGACAGTTGTATTTGGTCTATGACCTCATCACTTACCAGCTCAGTATGGTAGGTCATTGGCAAAATTTCTCTAACGAGTTTATCTCGAACCCCTCAGTGATTTTGATAGCAATCGAATAAGGGAAAGAACGAAGCGTGGTAAAAAATCTATAGACTGGATCAGGCTATCAAAGACAATGACCATTGCATTTACTAACATAATATAATACTAGGACAACTTTTATTAAACTCTGTTACGTATGTTTTAGTTGCAAACGACCTGTGGAATTCCCTTTTGGAACCGTACGGAAAGAAAACTAACGCAGGAAGGAAAGAATACTCAGTATTTCATTGTCCATCGGATGAACATCCTTATATTTATACGAGGACCAACAGCAAATAAGAATATTTAAAGAAGAAAGTGATAATATGTACATAACCTTAATTATTATTAAAAATAATTAATTTATTAATTGTGTTTCTTTTTATACCTTTGGATCAAGCTATGAAGAAAATTATATTATTTACTTCTTCTTCTTCTTATAGTGCCGTGCACCTATAGTGCGTTGGCGAATTATCTTAGGGCCAGACATCTGTCTCTTGCGGCATGCATTTTCTGTTTACTACTATTTATAATATTAGTAACAATGGTTGAAGTTTAGTAATACATCTTTACTGCATTATCGAGGGCTGAAAGTCCCTTAGAATAAACAAAAAGTTTTTTTTTTTAATGAAATATTTGAAATTAAAAATCACATTAAATTTTCTTTTTTTTTTACCCCTGTAACTTATTAAAATAAACATTATACAAGTTTTTAGGGACTTTCGGCCTTCAATAATAATGTAATCATTCAATCTGCGTTTAAATTTTTCATAAAGACATTAGTTTTCACAGGATTCGAAAAAAAAAACGAATGCATTTAAAAAACATTGGTCCGAAATTGTGCGCCTACGCTCTTAAGTTATAGTTAAGTTTTTGATTACTTACGTACAAAGGTGCATCCAAAGGTTTAAGTATGGCTTTGTATAGAAGAATTTTGTTTTGACTGTTGAGTTTTGAGTTACGTCCAAGGATTCAATACACTTGCGGAATTTTAAGTCGAGATGTCTTCTTTTGGTCTGGATATGTTTCTTCCAAGTGAGACGTTGGTCACGATGAAAGCCAAAGGTATCTAGCGTCTGTTACTGTTGGTATTCTTACATTGTCCATTCTTACAGGTGGGCATGTGTCGTTTACTTGTTTACTTTTGTTCGCCAATTTGCGTACCAATCACTGAGTATATCCAGATGATGTTGCAGGTTTTGTTTGGCTTGTATTGGATCTTCGTCTACAGCTAGTATTGCTACGTCGTCAGCAAAGGAAGTCGTTAATATTATTGATCTCTCTTATATCGGCTGTATAGAGTGAAAAAAGCAGCCGTTTGAGAGCACTACCCTGCGGTACTCCAGGTGATAGGACAGAGGTTAGATTGTTGGTTATTTTACAAATATTTATTTGATATGCAGGATTTGGGTAGGAGGAAATGATTACTATGTAGTTCTATCTTTACTTTGTAAAGCAGATTTCTGTGCCAGACTTTGTCAAATGCTTGTGAGATAGCATTGTAGCATTTCTTTTCTTCAAGATTTTTTAATATTAATTTCATTTATTATTTGGACATGTTGGGTAGTGAAGTGATTTTTCTGAAAACCAAACAATTAGAGCTTTGAGTCCTTTTTTTGTCTTTATTGCGTTTTATCCTGTATATTTCTTTGTTTCTGTTGGTGTTTTAATTGCATTATGATTTACCAATCTCCGTAGGGAGGCGGCACTCTAAGAAAGATTATTAGGCTATCTTGTCTCGATGATTTGGGCGATGCTGATTTTATGTGATATAACATAATATATTTTTTTAAGTTTGCAAGTTTCCATGTCGCAAAAAGTGTTCTTATATTCCATATCGTCTTACGAGTACCAAGCATCAAAAACTTAAAAATTTGCTTTATAAATATATAGACGAAACTCTGAGATAGCGCGT